>NC_057951.1:10237872-10329538 GCF_018555375.3 Anguilla rostrata | reverse complement strand
AAAAAATGCAGCCGGCTAACGCTTTCAATGTTCAATAGCTCCCAGACAATAGGGCCTAGGACCATCAAACCACTGCTAGAGTGTTCACAGACAGCGGCCCCGAGAAGCAGAGCCTATGCTTCGGGCGCTACGATCCCGTGCGATTTTACACGAATATTTCCAAACCTGACTTTAAGCCGCCGATCGGAAAAAATGCAGCCGGCTAACGCTTTCAAAGTTCAATAGCTCCCAGACAATAGGGCCTAGGACCATCAAACCACTGCTAGAGTGTTCACAGACAGCGGCCCCGATAAGCAGAGCCTATGCTTCGGGCGCTACGATCCCGTGCGATTTTACACGAATATTTCAAACAGTGACTTTAAGCCGCCGATCGGAAAAAAATGCAGCCGGCTAACGCTTTCAAAGTTCAATAGCTCCCAGACAATAGGGCCTAGGACCATCAAACCACTGCTAGAGTGTTCACAGACAGCGGCCCCGAGAAGCAGAGCCTATGTTTCGGGCGCTACGACCCCGTGCGATTTTACACGAATATTTCCAAACCTGACTTTAAGCCGCCGATCGGAAAAAAATGCAGCCGGCTAACGCTTTCAAAGTTCAATAGCTCCCAGACAATAGTGCCTAGGACCATCAAACCACTGCTAGAGTGTTCACAGACAGCGGCCCCGAGAAGCAGAGCCTATGTTTCGGGCGCTACCACCCCGCGCGATTTTACACGAATATTTCCAACCCTGACTTTAAGCCGCCGACCGGAAAAAAATGCAGCCGGCTAATGCTTTCAATGTTCAATAGCTCCCAGACAATAGGGCCTAGGACCATCAAACCACTGCTAGAGTGTTCACAGACAGCGGCCCCGAGAAGCAGAGCCTATGCTTCGGGCGCTACCACCCCGCGCGATTTTACACTAATATTTCCAACCCTGACTTTAAGCCGCCGACCGGAAAAAAATGCAGCCGGCTAACGCTTTCAATGTTCAATAGCTCCCAGACAATAGGGCCTAGGACCATCAAACCACTGCTAGAGTGTTCACAGACAGCGGCCCCGAGAAGCAGAGCCTATGTTTCGGGCGCTACCACCCCGCGCGATTTTACACGAATATTTCCAACCCTGACTTTAAGCCGCCGACCGGAAAAAAATGCACCCGGCTAACGCTTTCAAAGTTCAATAGCTCCCAGACAATAGGGCCTAGGACCATCAAACCACTGCTAGAGTGTTCACAGACAGCGGCCCCGAGAAGCAGAGCCTATGTTTCGGGCGCTACCACCCCGCGCGATTTTACACAAATATTTCCAACCCTGACTTTAAGCCGCCGACCGGAAATCTACTGGCATCTGCCACCAGACCCCTGCAGCTCATTCAGAATGCTGCGGCTCGTCTGGTCTTCAACCTACCCAGACACTCCCACGTAACTCCCCTGCTCACTACCCTCCACTGGCTGCCTGTTATAGCTCGCATCAAATTCAAAACATTGGTTCTAGCATACCAGGCAGTCAAGGGATCAGCCCCAGCATACCTTCAAAAGATATTCAAACCCTACATGCCAGCCAGATCCCTCCGTTCTGCTACCTCAGGACGCCTAGCACCTCCCCCTCTTCGCACCTGCACTTCCAGAACACGTCTCCTCTCTGTTCTGGCCCCACGATGGTGGAATGACCTCCCTGTGGAGGTCAGAACAGCTGAGACTGTGACCCATTTCAAACGACGACTGAAGACCCACCTCTTCAGGCTGCACCTCTCCCCATCCCTTCCCCCCCTGTAAATGACTAAACTTAGGGTTGTAACTAGGCAGCTGTTTAATAGGTGACTTAGTTGATGCGCCAGTCTTAACGACTACTTGTATCTTTATTTATTTTTATTTTTCCATAGATTGCGTTGTTGCCGTTCTCGTTGTTAGTGTTAATCAGTTTAACCACCAGGGTCCAGGTTGAACTATGCGGTTGTTCCCTGTACTTGGACCGGTACTTCTCTCTAGGGGTTTCGTCATTCTTGTTCCTGGTTATGGTTATACACTTTGTTGTACGTCGCTCTGGATAAGAGCGTCTGCCAAATGCCTGTAATGTAATGTAATGTAATGGAAAAAAATGCAGCCGGCTAACGCTTTCAAAGTTCAATAGCTCCCAGACAATAGGGCCTAGGACCATCAAACCACTGCTAGAGTGTTCACTGACAGCGGCCCCGAAATGCAAACCGCTGTCTGTCACGTTCTCACCCCGCGGATTTAACACGCCGCTCGCTATGTGCGCGCTCGAGTTTTAAAAAAACGCAGTCTTGCGTTCTTTAATGTTTTAGTTTTTGATGATTCCCCCCCGATTCCCCCCCCCCCCCGCTCCTCGACCACTCTCGACCGCAGTTCCGTCAGCAGCCTCTCGCGGGCTGCTTGTGACCTCTCAGGGCTGAATGGTTCATTTGTTCAGCAGATCGCCTCGTTCAGAGAGACCTACATAACTGCCCCTTTTCACATGATAAACCAGAGTCTCGAATCTATTTGTAGCTCCATCTTCGTTTGATACAGCACCGTTTACAATCCGTTGTTCACACTTCACAGCAGACAGAGCTTTCCACGTGCTGTGTGTCTATACTCCATATCTGGAAGCAAATGCCTTTCTCTAAGGTTTCTGCTCAGTGTCCCACTTGCGTTTAAAACCTTCTGGGCCAGTTTCCCAGACATAGGTTAAGCCTAGTCCTGGACTAAAAGAAAAACTCTGTGAAGATCTCAATTTAATCTTCTTTTTAGTCTCAGACCAGGTTTAATCCATGTCTGGGAAACGGGCTCTCCATGTTCAGAAGTCTAGTTCCCTAAAAAAATTACCTTTAAGTTTCATCATTTAATGAGTACAAGAGAGGCCTTTGATTTGCATACACAGCAGATTAAACTTTTTTTTTTTACAACAGTAGGAAACAAAGCAAAGCATCTTGAGGAACCAGCACAGAGAGGGAAGTCTACACCCACTTAATGTCTGCAGCCAATCAGGGTCCGTGTCTTTTCCACCAAGTCTCTCTGCAACCAATCACAGCCCGCAAATCTCTCTCGTAGTGCAGTGCTATTCCCACAGAGCCAAACCTGAAAATGTGTTAAGCCAATGTGTTTGAGTGCTGCGTGTTTCCTTAGGGGGCAGATTAATTTTACTCCTCCATCCCCCTCCCCTCTTCTCTCTCCCCGCTCTCTGTTTTTTGCAGGTAGCTCAGATCCCCCCCCGAGCGCTGATCCTGTGCTTTTTCAACCAGGCCACGCACCCCAACATGCGGACGTACTACTTCTGCACGGACATGGCCAGAGACATGGAGGTGTGGATGAAGGCGATGACCGACGCGGCCCTGGTGCACATTGAGCCAATGAAGAGGTAGAAACAAGCGTGACGTCAGAGGCAGTAGCCAATCGTGTTTCATCATTTGCTTTAGCGCTGGCGACGGACCTTCCTGCAGTCTTACCTGCAAAACCGCTTGCAGTGCTTTGTGTTGCTTTGTGGGAATTTCTTAAAATATATTGCTGATGCGATACGCTTTCACTGCTTCTGAGTGTTACTGTGATTTGCGCATTGTCTTGTAGTTCTTTAGCGCGTATGGCTTGCAAAGCTGGATATGTGTTAGAACTACTCAAGCTGTGGACCCAGGGATGTGGACATGTACCTTCCTGTTTAGAACTTGTGTGTAGCGGCCCTGCACAGGCTCTCTCTCCCTCCCTCTCTGCAGACAGAAATTGGAGCAGTGCGTCCCGCAGGAGATGAACAGCACGCTGTGCCGATTGGCCCCGCCCCAGCCGGAGGTACACATTAAGGACGGGCCCCCGGAGGCGGGGGACCAGTGTGCCCAGGACGGGAGGCCGGCGGACGGCGAGAGGGACGGAGAGAGGTGCCATTTCCAGACGGACGGGGCGGAGAGGGAGAAGCCGCGGGCCAAGGCCCGGGGCTCCAGGCTGCAGCCCAGCCAGGCGGCCGCCATCGTCGCCGCCGTGATGGCATGCTCCCATCAGGAGAACGGCGCGCCCCCCCCGCAGCCCGCCCAGGACAGGCCCCCCCAAATGAACGGGGGGGACTGCAGCCTGGGGGAGGCGGGCACTGCCCCACCCCTTAGGGCTTCCATTTGTGCCATGCCCCAGATAGACTCCTCACATTTGCAGGGGGCTCCCCACACAGACCCCGCTCAGTCACAGCCCCCTCCTCAGCAAGAATCTGCCCAATCCCAGCCCCCTCTGCAGCAAGACCCCGCCCACTCTCAGCCACCTCCTCAGGCAGAATCTGCCCAGTTCCAGTCCCCTCCTCAGACAGAATCTGCCCAATCCCAGCCCCCATTTCAAAGAGAATCTGACCAATCCCAGCCCCCTTTGCAAAGAGAATCTGCTGAGTCCCAGCTGCCTCCCCAGGAAGATTCTGTCCAATCTCCGCCTCCTCCCAATAGAGATCCCGCCCATTCACAGGCTCCTCCCCAAATAGACATCCATTCACAGGCCTCTTCCCAGGTAGACTCCTCCCATTCACAGGTGTCTCAGCAGAGAGACCCCATCTATTACCAGACCCTTCCCATGAGAGACTCCACCCATCCACAGGCTCCTCCCCAGATAGACCCCACACATTCACAGACCTCTCTCCAGAGAGACCCATGCTATTATCAGACCCTTCCCAAGAGAGACTCCACCCATTCACAAGCCCCTCCCCAGATGGACCCCACCCATTCACAGACCTCTTTCCAGAGAGACCCCAGCTATTCCCAGACCCTTCCCAAGAGAGACCACACCCATTCACAGACTTCTCTCCAGAGAGACCCCAGCTATTCCCAGACCCTTCCCAAGAGAGACCACACCCATTCACAAGCCCCTCCCCAGACAGACCACAACTATTCACAAGCCCCTCCCCAAGAATCTGAAAAGTCCTTACAGAGGACCAGCTCCATGCAGCAGCTGGAGCAGTGGGTGAGGATCCAGAGAGGGCGGATCCAAGAAGATGATACTGAGAGGTGAGGATAAGGGGGTGAGGGGGCTTGCAGGGAGTTATGGGAGTTGTAGTTTATATCATAGTGAGCCTTCCCCAAGGAACAGTTCCCATTGGCTCTTCTGTTTTCAGCGTTGCATCGTACCTGACTCTGCCCAGGAAAATGCCCAGCCAGCGATCGCAGGGGGTGCCACGCTACCCCGAGGGGTACCGCACGCTCCCCCGAAACAGCGTGATGCGGCCGGACAGCATCTGCAGCCTGGCCCCCTCCCTGTACGACCGGACCCTGGGGCCCCCCGCCTCGTCCGCGGAGAAGCGGCGGTCCATGCGGGACGACACCATGTGGCAGCTCTACGAGTGGCGCCAGAGGCAGACCTGCACCAAGCACGCCCCCTCCAGGAGCTCCTACAGCACCCTCCCCAACCCCCGCACCCTGATCCGGCCCTCCGACCGCATCACCCCCTCCATCCCCCTCTCCCCCTCCCACGGCTCCCTGGCGCACTGCCAGGGCTACCAGCCGTACGGCTCATACGCCACCGACGGCCCCCCCGCGCTCGGCTCGCGGGTCCACCCGGGGGTCATGACCATGGACCGGCGGCACAGGACGCACGTGACCCAGGTATGGACCCCAAAACCTCTCTGGGGAATGTGGACCCCCACCCCACCCGCCCCCACCCCCGCTCAGATTTCCACATAAGGGAGACAGGCCTTGGTATGCCGGTCAAAGTGCATTGTCACGTCTTATGCAATATTTGTGAAACCGTGTCAGTGAGCGCGTGCAGCCGTCCTCATGTCAGTGTGAGATTTCTCTGGGAACTGTAGTTTTCACCCACCCCATTTGAAATATGTCTTGGTATATCTTAACAGCCCTGTGTGTGTGCGTGTGTGTGTGCGTGTGCGTGTGCGTGTGTGTGTGTGTGTGTGTTTACGCCCTGTAGCCCTACATATGTCCCAGCCAGCACCTCCTGCCTCCCAGGTTTGGCTCTGGCTCTGGCTCTGGCTCTGGCGCACAAGCACCCCTACAGGATGCTGTGGTTACTGCAGCCACTTAGGTTACATTGAGTTGCGGGGCCTAATTTATCTCTTTCAGCATGTCTTCAGTGGCCTTAACGCGTCATTAGTCCAAATCCCGAAGGTGCGGAAGCCCCTGCTGGGCTGATATCCCTCCGCCAGATCACAGCGGGAGTTGATGAGGCATTCTTTTCCCTTTCTGTTCCCTCGATTCACCCCGGTTACGCCCGGCTGAAAACTTTTCTCGGAGCTCGGAGCGCTTATTGGCCTTTCAGAGAGAACTTCAGAAACGGGGGAATGCGCATCCGCAAGAGGCAGACGGATAAAAATGAAATGAATACGAAAAAATAAAGCGTGCGTGGGCATGTGACTGGAGAGAGGTCACCGCTGTTTCGTCGACTGCCGGCGCATAGAGAGACAGAACTAGCGAGAGAATTTCAATTCTACGCCAACATATTTTTTTGAAAAGATAATTGCGGAATCAAATGCCGATTGGTTTTCCGTGCATTTCGGCTGAGGGTAAGTGCTCTTTAGGCAGCATTCTGGAGTGCAGATGTGCCATGAAAGGTTTAGCTTGAAAGAAGCTCTCAGATGCCTCCATGCTTCTATAGCCCCTAACCAGCCACCCACCGGTCTCCCATCAGCGCGCCTGTCTGCTCTTCTGTGGGGGCTCATTGATAAGTTTGGACGCAATCCACGCCAGATGGGGGCTTGCGAGCTCAGCCTTTTCACGAACAGGAAGTGGCACGCCGAGGCGCGGCGAGGCGAGGCTATGGAACAGGAGGGTCCCCGCTCGAGGACGCACCCTCCGGCGGAGGCGGGGTGGGGGGGGGTGCCAGGATTTTTTTTTTGGAAGCGCTCCTGGAACTGAAGGGGGCTCGCGGCTGCTTTTGGGCACGGGGGAGGCTGTGTGTAATTAGCAGGGGCTCCTCCAGTGTGAACGGCACGCTGATTAAGGCCAGGGGAGATGAGCTCATTAGCATGAGAACCGCAGGCAGCGCTCTCCACTCAGGCCCCCCATACGGCTGACCCTGCAGAGGGGCGTGGCTCTTTACTTGTGATGTCACAATGGGAAATGTTCTGCTTTCGCCCAGGAAGAGCGTGTGCTGTTTGGGAGGTGACGGTGTTGTTGTTGTTGTTTTACTCTTCTTGCTGGGAGCATGTGTTCTGAAGTACTTAAAACTGCAATAACTGTTTCTGTGAACTGTGTGGTTGGTTTGATTGGCACTATGGGGTGGCTTTTGATGCCAGAATGTTTTTGTTTTTATTCTTCAAGCTGGCACTCTGCATGATTTTGGGTGTTGGAATGCAGCATTTGGCTGGTGATGGATTTAAACTCTTTAAATGTAGTGGCTGTGTGCTCGTGGTGGTGAAGGTGGCCGTGCTCTCTGTCCCTGTGCTCTGCAGTATGTGTACCCCCCTGACCGGAGGAACCTGCCCTCCGGGATCAAGCTTCAGCCCGTCACCACTCAGAGCCTGCAGGGAAAGACATGTCACATCAAGCACACACCACACCACACGAACCACACACACCAACACACACACACACACACACACACAACACACACACACACACGCACACACACGCACACACACACACACACACACACACACACACACACACACACACACACACACACACACGCACACACACAGACACAGAAAAAGTGGAATGATGGGAACATACATCTCCCCAGAAGTCCTTGTTCATTTGGATGAGATTCAGATGACGTGCTGAACTGTGTGCAGTCAGCCAGCCTCACGCAGTGAACAGGCAGGATGTGGACGGTCCTTATGCAGGCCCGATAAGAACTTCTGTCCTCAGCCAGTGGCAGAATGAGCAGCAGTGCGATGGCACTTCTGTGTAATCTGTCATTATCACTGAGCAGATGCGCAAACTCAGCAGCGAAACAAACTTTTGGACCCAAACTCGGCAGTGATACAAAATGGCTTCCCTTTGTGGGGCGTCATGCACGTGTGAAGAAGGCTGGCCTGGGCTCTGCATCTTCTGCTGTGTCTGAGGAAACTGGTCTATGATCCATTGGCTTGGCCAGTCCTGTTAAATCAGTGTAATGCTCCATTATACCGCCTCCCAGGCACAGAGCAGCCCAGTGTCCTTCCGTCCTGTCTAGACCGGTTCAGCCCAGCTGGTTTGAGTTGACAGAACCTGGCTCGGTTTGGTGTGGGCCGGCCAAGCCCAGTGGATAACCCTGTGACCCCCCCCCCCCCCAGCCCGAGGAGCTGACCCTGCTGCTGATCAAACTGAGGCGGCAGCAGGCCGAGCTGAGCAGCGCCCGCCAGCACACTATAGCGCAGCTCCTGCAGCTCAGTCTCCATGGCAACAACCCAAAGGTCAGAGGTCATCCTGTGTGTGCAGTGTGCCATGTGCCATCTCCATATTCACTGGTCACTCATTACACAGAGCCTGTTACCCTGCGACCCGCTCACTTCCTTAGAGACAGTTGCCCCGTGTTCTGCTCACTTCCTTAGAAACTGTTGCCCCGTTTCGCAGTCACTCCTTAGAGACTGTTGCCCCGTGTCCCGGTCATTCCATAGAGACGGTTGCTGTGTCCCGGTCACTCCTTAGAGACGGTTGCCGTGTCCCGGTCACTCCTTAGAGATGGTTGCCGTGTCCCGGTCACTCTGTAGAAACGGTAGCCCCATGTACCGGTTGCTCTTTAGACAGAGATGGTTATCCGGCTTCTTCCAAACTTGGCCCGGAACGGAAAGAGGACGTCTCGAAAGCAGATAAATGAGAGCAGAGCCCTTCCAGCTGACCCGAGGTCACTGTGCCCCGGAGATGAGACAGTACACTGAGACCCTGGCTCATCCTGCTCCTTACTGATCCCACGGCTCTTATCTCAGCGCTGGGCTCTTAGCCCTGATGTCCTCCCCGCATCCTCCAAATTGCTCCTCGACGTCTGGCTAGCTAACCGTCCGCCAGATAATTCTTTATTTCCTCCCCCTGTTGTTGTTTCCCGGCGACTGCAGATCACCGTTCTGATGAAAGTGCAGATAAATACATAAAAATAAGAGTTTTTCCCCTACAGTGTAGACAGTGTGAGTGTAGGAGAGTTTATGGTGACGTCGTCTGGGTGACCGCTGATCAGTGTTTGCGGTGTGTAACCAGCGGGTGTTTTTACTGGACAGCGCAGTCGGTCACGTTCATTCTGTGATCTGAAGATTTAACCGGATGTGGTGTTTTCTCCTTCACTGTCGCTGCGGCTGCTAGCATTATGAAATATGGCCGTCGGCGGCGTCGTGGCGCAGATTAATTTCGGGGCTGTCGTATCGCTGATGCCCTCGCTGCGTCTCCCCCCCAGCTGGGAGGAGCGTGTCGCTCGGCGGTAATATCGGCGGTTACGCGGCTCAGCCGATGCGCTGCGTCGTCGCGTGTTACGACGCACACGTGTATGTCACCTGCTTCCGCCCGTGTTGTGTTTTCCTTGTGCCGTGAACCACGCGAAGCCGAGCCCGTAGCGTCCACAGCTCCGTACCGCAGACAGCACCTTGATCTCGAGGCGGCGGCTCGCGTTTTTGCGTTCAATCCGCTCGTCGACCTCCTACTCTATCTGGACTGATTCATCCTTTTTTTCACTCACCCAATGCATGATTTCTCCCTTTGGCTGCCCGTGGTTACGGAATGAATGGGTTTTTATTTTTGGCAAGTTTGGAAAGGCTGATCTCCAGTCGAAACATCCTGTGTCCCTCTTCTGACCTTGCCGTTTCAATTTTTACTGCCTCCCTTTCTTCCTTCCTTCCTTCCTTCCTTCCTTCCTTCCTTCTTTCTTTCTTTTTTCTTCTCTCTTCCCTTTGTCTGTGCTGCTGCTGCTGCTGCTGCTGCTAGAACGAGGTCCTCTCTCGTCACCTAAAGAGGAACGTGCAGTACCTGGACCGGCAGGTGGGAGCTTGTGCTGTGTGTTTATGGGTGCAGTGAGTGGGTCTGTCTCCTAGCGGAGGTCGTGTGTGTGTGTGTGTGTGAGCTTTTTATAAAACTTCCCCCCGTGTGTGTGTGTGCGTGTGCCTGTCTCGCACCTCCTCGCTGTTACCCTCGCAGACGCTGCAAAATTAACAGGGTGTGAGCTAGCACATCACGCGGTGGCGTGCAGGTGGAGGTGACAGATCGGCTGAGCCCGAGTGTGAGAATGCACTCGTTTTGAACAGCGCTCTTATCCCCTTCTTCAGTCTATCTTTCGCGCGAGGCTACGCTTTCAAAATGGCGGTTGGCTAGGAGAGTGTGCGTGAAAGCATATTTATCGTAAAGGGAGAAAAGTGACCTGCCGGAAGGTAAATATTTCCGTAAAAAAACCAGATTGGTGACTCTCCTGGAGTATCTGCTGGGACCTTTTCACAAAGACGGGTCGCCTGCCAAGAGCTGACGAGAGACAGAGCTGACAGATGAGAAATGAGAGAGGGAGAGAAATACAGAGAGAAAGAGAGAGAGAGAGGGACAGGGAGAGAGAGAGAGGAGGGAGAGGAGGGAGGGAGAGAGAGAGGAGAGAGAGAGAGAGAGAGAGAGAGAGAGAGAGAGAGGGAGAGAGAGAGGGAGAGAGGGAGAGAGGGAGGGAGAGAGAGAGGGAGAGAGGGAGAGGGAGAGAGACCTGAAAGCGGGCCAGAACAGGCCGGACCAGACTGCAGGAACCTCTCTGGCAGCACAGTCCTCTGGCTTAAACACCTCCCTCCACTCTACCTGCAGTCAGACCACATCCATACTGATCCCCCCCCCCCCCCCAGGCCTGTGGCTCTGAGGCTTAAGTGTTCTAACCCAGCGTACTGTCACATATAACACCCCCTCTCTCTCCTGTCCGTGTGACAGGACCTATAGGCAATCTATTCTGTACAAGCTACAAGTGCGTTTAATTTCAAAGCTTATCACCGTAGAGTAAATGTAGTCATTATATACAAAGCTCTACAGCGCGCCCATTTTAGGAGCATTTGCTCCTGGAAATTTATGTGTGCTAACTGGGAGAATAATTTAGGAGCGCATCTACTAATTTGTATGCATTAGTTTTGCTCCTAAATTTTTTCGACTTAGGAGCACATGTTCTCCTTGGAGAAATGTTAAAGTAGAGCCCTGATATATGGTCCCTGTCTTCCCTCAGTGCGCTTTTCTGTAGAGTTTTTTTCCCACTGTTTATTTGTTGTGTGTCTGCGACTTCTCCTTGAGACTCTGAGACTTTTACTACAAACATGCACATACACATTACAAAAGCAGTTTCGCAGATAAAAGGTCTATGCGTGTGGCCTTTCCGACATGATTTCTATTTATGTTCCTGGACAAAACTCAAGCTTTGTTATGAATTAAGCTCTTCAGAGGTTTCATGTGTGAGAGTCTGAATGCGCAAACTTGCTGAGCTAATTAAATTTCATATTTAGTCAAATGGCATTAGAGCTGTTCAGCTGGCTGCCATGTGTTTAAGCATCACTGCCTTTTCACTCAACACGGCTTTATGATGCACATTTTCCCTGCATTTTTTAATCGTTTTAATAACTTACGATAATTTCAGTAAACAAGACTTTGTTGTGAATGCTCTTTTTTTTGGCAATAAAATCGACCCTGTGTGTCCTACCACGTAGCTTTTTTATTTTTATTTTTTGTTTTCGATCAGGCTGATTGCTCACATGTGGTGTTTTGCCCTATTGGGTGAGATCAGAACGGTGTTGCCATGGTGTCCCTCTGGTAACTGCTGTGTGGGAATGTCAGTAAAAGGCTCTCTTGCGGACACAAAAAGACACAAAAGGATGTTCTTGTCGGAGCTGCCGTTAATATTTTCGCTGGTATTGCGCGCGCGGATTTTACACAGGATGTTATTGTCCTGCTCGTCTTACTGCTATTGATTATGTGTCACAACTGTGCTTTTGTGAGAGAAATACTCGGGATTTGAATATCAAAGGGTGGGAGAGGGAGAGAGAATGATTGACAGCAGAAAGGGCCTGTGTTGTATACTGTTAATTGATTGCGTGTGTGTATGTGTGTGTCTGTGTGGGTGGGTGGTTGTTTGTGTTTGCTCGTGTTGTGTGTGTGCATTTGATTAGTTTTTCTACTGTACACCGATTTTGCATGTGTGTGTTTGCCTACATGTTGTGTGTATGTCTTTGTGTGTGTTGTGTTTGTATGTTGTGTGTCATTTTGTGTGTTTGCATTTTGTGTTTGTGTGTTGTGTGTGTGTGTGTGTGTGTGTTTGTTATATTTGTGTGTGTGTGTGTTTGTGTTTGTGTGTGTGTGTGTGTGTGTGTGTGTGTGTGTTTATATTTGTGTGTGTGTGTGTGTGTGTGTGTGTTTATATTTGTGTGTGTGTGTGTGTGTGTGTTTGTGTGTGTGTGTGTGTGTGTGTGTGTGTGTGTTTATATTTGTGTGTGTGTGTGTAAGTTTGGCACATCCGCACCCGTGCATTTGCCCTCTCCTTTCTCCAATCTGAAATAGATGAGAGAGAATGACCCTCTTATCTTCATGAGTCACACAATGATTGAGAACTCAGCTCCAAGGCCTCAGCTCTACCAGCAAGTAAGGTCCTGGCCAATCAACGGCATCTCTGCTTCCTGTTTGTCATCAAGCAAAAAGACCACTCCCTCCCCCTCCCTTTTTTTAAAACCAGCAACTCTTTGAGTTCCCTCCAGTATCCTCACAACATTTTTATTCAGTCTTGTGTTTATTGTATCCTCATCCATATTTGACTTTTATTTTTATTTTTTTTCCTTGCTGGGATTAGATTGATGTTGGCATGGCTCGTGGTGTACGCTACGCTCTGCTAAGCTAGCTTTCCATCTCTCGCTGTGGGTGAGAGCTGGATTCTGCCGTATCTTCGGTCCTGTCCTCTCAGAGATTGTTCGAGAGTTTGGTTGACAGATGTTGGACCGCCATTTTTGCTTCTTCTTTGCCACTTTCTCCACCGTTGCGTGTGAAAGTGTCCACGGCTGCTGCCACTCTCCTCCACCGCCCCCCTCCCCCCCTCCCACCCTCCCCACCGAATGACATCATCACAACACCAGCTGCATCGCCATCTCTCCTCTGCAGAGGGGTGTGTTGGCAGAGTCGGCCATCTTTCTCCCTGTCTGTAGTGCACCAGGCTTCCGCATGCTGCAAAATTGTGCACGCTCAGCAGATTCTGTGCTGCTGGAACTTCACATCATTTTCAAGGCATGTGTGTGTTTGAACCTCGATTCGAAAGCAGTTTTAAATGATTTGGTCTTTGCTCAATGAGGCTTCGTTTTGATACTGCAGACTGTCTGTGATGTCATTTATTTTGGAAGACAAAGTGTGTGTGTCTTTATAGTTCTTTACGGAATTAAGTGACCGTTAAATTATGGTGTTTATGAGGCTCAAGAGAGTCTAATGCCCAGCACTGAGAAATAATTCAGAGTGGGCAACTAATGCATAAGCTTTAACTCTGATGCCAGCAGTATAACAAGGTCTTGTGATAAAGCTCAGTGGTGTTACCCGGTAAATAAATATACAGGACCCAGAATGTTGCTAGTTTGAATCCCGCTGCCACCCTGCCCCTTGTTTCTGAATAGCATCTGGCTGTGCAAACGGGCAGCGTGTAAAACAGCTTTGCCGTGGACGAGCGCATATGCCATGCAGATGTCAGTGCGATGCAGCTGTAGCACAGAGCGCTCAAAATGGCTGTGGGCTGGTGAAGCGCTAAGCTATTCCCCTTGTGTTGTTTTCAAGTTTGAACCGCCTCCAGAATTTCTTCGCTTGCGTCAGATGCACCCCGATGTGAACAGCCAGCTTAGGTTCCTGTACCCAAAGTACCCACAGTCCTTTTCTGATGAAACATTTGACTTTGTTTTTCCGTGACTGAGATATGCCCCAGAAGCAGGTCCAGTGCTGTGCTAGATCTGAGCGTGTAGACCTCCTGTGCTGTGTCAGTAAGTGTGTTTTTGGTGTGGGGGGGGGGAATGGAAGGGGGAAGTTTTGCTGCTCTGATCATTGTACTTTTTTTGTAGACTGTCCCAGAGGACTACAGGGACAACTCCTACATCTACAGGCAAGGCAGTCTGGATCTTGACGTGAGTACTAACCCCCCCCCCCCCCACCAAATTTGTTTTTTTCTGCAAAAATCTGTGCTAGTCAAAACTAAAGTTCCTCATTCTCCTCTCCTCTATCTCCTTGTCCAAATTCAATCTGCAAGAGATTCACTCCCACCCACCCCCCACCCAGAATCAATATACACTGCATGCGCACGGGCATTCGCTGTTTATACATCTCACCAGGAGGCCCAGAGCGCGGATTATCAGTGGCTGTTTTTCACGGAGAATAAATACACCCCCCCCCCCTATCTGGCAGCGCATCAATGCCAGGCATTCATGCGGCTACGCTCAGCTCTGGATACGGACGGCGAGGTGATTCAGAGGCCCCGTATCGACCTTGACGGACTCGCTGGCTGCTCTGTCAGCTTGTTGATAAACAATTTCAGCGAAAACACGGTGGAACAGAATAGATAAATCCCCGCTGGAGAGTCTGGAAATTAAGTCTGGATCCTCTAATTGCTTGCGATCAAATTGCTTATAAATTGAGCCGCGATGGTCCTGTAGAGAACGGTTAGCAGTAACGCTTATCTGAAGTTTTAAGCTCCTCGAAAGAGAGAGAGAGAAAAAATAGATTTTTGGAAAGTCACCTCGTCTTTCCCCTCCAGAAAGCGTAGTTGCTTTCAGCCTCCACTCAGATCCACACATTAAGAACTAATTGTGTCTGACTGCTTGAGAGAACAGCTGTCCTCTGAAGGTTATGAGACAGGAAAAAAAAGAAAATGTATATTTTTTTTATGCCTCCGCGACGGCACAGCCGTGGCCAGAGGCATTATGTTTTCGTCCCATTCTCGTGAACGTTATATCTCAGGAACGCCTTGAGGGAATTTCTTCAAGTTCGGCACAAGTTGAACTGATTAGATTTTGGTGGTCAAAGGTCAAGGTCACTGTGACCTCACTAAACAAATTTTTGTCTTGGCAGAGGCATACAACAGCTAGGCGGTATTTCTAGTTTTTAATTTACGTGTATGTAGTATATAAGTATACGAGGTTGCTAGTATGCTACCTTTAGACCCTAGAGTGCACAGCGTGCTGGAGTGGAGTTAGTGCAGTTTGGGGAAGTTCAGTAGCAGTTCTCATTGAGGAGAGCAGGAAGCCTTTGGGCTTCTGGCGTGTCATTGAGAGGAGCTAATATGGCAGAACCCACAAGCGCTGCGTTGGACTGTAATAAAAACGGGCCTCCTTTCCAGTAAAAACAATACAGACTTTTAAACCAGCAGCTGCTGAAGATGGCGGAAATGAAACCTGACGTGTGGAGAAGGGAATGCGCGAGGAGGATATTGTTTCACGTCTGAGGTTCAGAGGAATGAGCGAGCGCTCGGCGAATACTTTCCATTCTGTCCTCACCCCCAGCGGCCTCTAACTGTGCCCTGGGGTCCGGGGCCTGTCTTTCAGGCAACTGTATGCATTTCACCCTACATAAATAACCCCTCTATACCCATACGAGGATACGATCATTGAATTACCGACATGCATTGCTTTCTGTGTGAAATTAACCTCTTGTGGAAAACGTCACTCCAGAGATGTATGTTACGGATTCGCCCCTTTGAACTTAAACCTGTGACATCATTTAAAGTTTGAATCTAAGCATAAGAACATAATTTGAAGTCAGAAGCTGAGGATTGTGATATCATTTGAAGTGTGAGTCTGAGTACTGTGACATCATTCTAAGTGTGAATCTGAGTACTGTGACATCATTCTAAGTGTGAATCTGAGTACTGTGACATCATTCTAAGTATTAATCTGAGTACTGTGACATCATTCTAAGTGTGAATCTGAGTACTGTGACATCATTCTAAATGTGAATCTGAGTACTGTGACATCATTCTGAGTGTGAGACTCTGCTCTTGTTTGCAGGTGAAGCTGAGCAGGCTGTGTGAGCAGGACAAAGTGGTGCGCACCCAGGAGCACAAGCTGCAGCAGCTCTACAGAGAGAAGGTGTCCGATCCTGTCGCCGTCTCCGCACCTTACAGCAGGGGGTCTGACATTTCCGGCTGTGTCTGGGTCTTGTGCCTCCTAAAAAAAAAAAAAAGATTTAAAGAGCAAGAGCCATTTTTTCCTAGCTCAAGCATTTTTGCTGAAGGAGCTGCAGAGCCATTGGTCACCGTGTCCGGTACAAATGAGTGTGTGGAGCAGGCCTCATTAGAGCATGCCCACTCAGCCCTGTGTGGGCTTTATGACAACCTTCCGGCCCATTCTACAGCCAGCTCTGTCAGACCCCAGCAGGGAAGTTCACTGCAGCCATTACAATGTGGAGTGGTTTTACCTTGGAGTGGTTGTGACAGATGTGGTGGTGTTGAGGTGAGTGTGTTTGTGTAGGGGAGAGTGTGATGGTGTTGGTGTGAGTGTGACGGTGTTCTGGTGAGTGTGATGGTGTTGGGGTGAGTGTGAGAGTGTTTGGGTTAGTGTGACAGGGTTGCGGTGAGTGTGATGGTGTTGGGGGGAGTGTGATGGTGTTCAGGTGAGTGTGACGGTGTTGAGTTGTGACGGTGTTGGGTCCTCCGCAGCACACCCTGGAGACGGCGCTGCTGGCGGCCAGTCAGGAGATAGAGATGAGCGCGGGAGACCAGGCGGCCCTGCAGAGTGTGGTGCAGCAGAGAGACCTGCTACAGAGCGGCCTACTGAGCACGTGCAGAGAGCTGGCCCGTGTCAACACTGTGAGTCTCACACACACACACACACACATGCATGCAGACACACACTCTTACACACACACACACACACACACACACACTCTTACACACATGGCACAGCTGTCTCTTGCTCCCCACAGGCCCTGGAGAGGTCATGGAGGGACTTTTCCCAGCTGGAGACCGACGTAACGCTGATCCGGAACAATCTCCTGGAGCAGCTGGAGGCTCTGGGTACCCCTCAGGTATATGCATCCAATTACCGACACCGTGAGCCAAGGTCCACACACCTATCAGAGACACTGTCCTCTGGTATACACCATCACAGATCCTGTTACCTACACTGTGGGTCAGGTACACACGCACATCAGCGACACTGATATTCTATATTCTAGAATATTCTACATTCTACATTCTCCTGCTACTGGTCAGCTAAAAATATTAATTCATGTGTGACAGTTGTTTAGCATGTCTAACAACGGAAACGAAATATATATATAAGGCTGTCTACAAAGCAAATAAGCAGTTGTGTATGCGCGTGTGTGCGTGCGTGCGTGCGTGCGTGCGTGTGTGTGTGTGCGTGTGTGTATTTGCAGACGGAGCCTCCCAGTCAGCAGCATGTGCAGATACAGAAGGAGCTGTGGAGGATACAGGATGTGACTGAGGCCTTGAGTAAGAACAGGACTCAGAGAAGCACTGAGGCCCCAAGTGAGTCACTGAGTCACGTATACACACAAGCACACATGCACACACACACATGCACACACACACACATGCACACACACACATGCACACACACGCGCATGCACATACACACGTGCACACACACGCAGGCACACACACACATGCACACACGCAGAGAAACACGCAGGGATGCACACACATACACACACGTACATATACACTTGCACGCACACGTTCACACTCATACACACACAGACATGCGCAAACAGTTCTCCATGACTGTTATCTGTTTACTGTGAACAGCTGCTTTTATCTATGTGTGAATAATGGTTACAGTGTCACGCTAAGTAAAATAATATGCTGTATTGATTTTGATGCCTTTCCGCATCGCCCTTATGCTGAATAATGTGCTCATTATTCACCTGTGAAAGGGTTTATTACTGCCGTACCTTACACACACACACACACACACACACACACACACACACACACACACACACACACTGTGCGGGAGGGTTTGAGTCTTCCCGCAGTTTTATATTCCTCATATTTCTCCCCTTGTTGTTGCCAGGTGTTGTAAACTCCAATGCAGCCCCCAGTCAGCCGACGAGTGAGGTAAGAGGGGTGTACACACACACAAACTGACACACACATGCACACACACACACACATGCACACACACGCACACACACTAAAACACACGTGCGCGTGCACAGAAAGACACACTATTTTCCCAATATCTCCTCAGACTGAAGCGGGGCCTCTCTACTTTTAGCCGGCTGTCTCTGTGTTACAGTGCAGAAACACCTCGGAATGCGACTCACCTCAAACCAGGATTCGTTTTTGCACCTGTCAGTCTTCTGAGGCAGTTACAAAAGGGGCGGGGCCTGACCCACACAGCTGTGCTCAGCAGACGAGCATCACAGAGTAGTGGAAAAAGCAATCTTGAACAGCACGTGTTGCGCTCAGCTCTGGTTCTTAGCAGCCTCCTTCAGAACTCTGCTGCCCCCTGTTGTGTAGAGGATTGAACTGCATGCGTAACGGTGGCTAAGCCTACTGTAGCCTGATTGACATTTATATTCCATTGTTCTGGCCTTGGTCAGCTCCAGGTAGTTGTATGTTCAGTCGCCATTTTGGACATGTTTCGCGCCTCAACTGAGCTGCTGAAGTGGGGCCCCGCCCCCCTGTCACTGTCCCGTGATTGAGTGACAGCACAGTGCCGCTGCGCAGGCTGTCAGCTCGCCCCTCTCTGTGATCTGTAGGAAGATGACTCGGTGCCCCCCCGGCCCCCCCTCCCCCAGTATTATGACATCATAGGCGTCCCTCCCGCCGGCAGCGCCCACCGGCCCGCGGGCCAGGCGTCCACCCCTCGGCCGGACGACAGGAAGCACGGGCAGAGGAACGGCACTCACAGCGTAAGACGCTGACCTCCGACCTCTGACCCCTGCTACGAGGGTTGCATATTCATCCATCGTTGTGATGACATGGGTCATTGAGTCCCTTTTTATGATTCTCTGTGGTTTTGGTTTTTTTTGTGGGGGTTTTCAAATTTATTCAACCTGCACCCCCCCTTCACCCACCCACTCCTCTCAAAATCTCTGTGAGGGTTGAGTTGGGATTTCCAACATGTCATCTTTGACTTATCTCTCTTTTGTTGATCGGTTCAAGTCAAAATACCGTCCCATCCCATCTCCTGTGTGTATTTTACCATTGAGCCGCATTCATTATCTCTGGTTGTCATTCAATGTCACATCACTCTATTGAGAGGACTGAAGTGTTAAGATGTGCTTGCGTTGCTGTTTTGTCATTTTTGAGCTAGACCATTCGGGATTAAAAAAAAATACATAAATCAAACCATCTTTGAATACATTCCTAGGTCTGTGTTGTGAAGAGATGTGGTTGTGGTTTTGTTGTTGGTTGACTGCGTTTGTAGGGGTGTGTGTGCGTGCGTTTGTAGAATGTGTGTGACACCTGCAGGTATGTGTGAGGTATATACAGTCTATAGTGTGCGTGCATGTCTGTGTAGACATGTGTTTGTGTGTGCGTGTGTGTGTGTGTGTGCGTGGACATGTAGTGTGTGTGTGTGTGTGTGTGTGCGTGGACATGTAGTGTGTGTGTGTGTGTGTGTATGTATGTGTGTGTGTGTGTGTGACGGTGCTGAGCTCTGCTTTGTCTCCAGGGTCCAGACTACAGGCTGTGTAAGAGTGAGCCTGAGCTCACCACCGTGACGGAGGTGGAGGAGAGCAACACCGAGGACAAGGCGGAGGCGGCGGTGGACAAAGAGCCGTCCGGCACCAAAGGTCGGCTGGGGGTCATGGGCCCTCCTCCCCGAGCTCACCTGGGAGAGCGGTTATCCTGTAGAAACAAAACTTTTTAAGGCATCCTTTCTCACTGTTATCTATGGTTTGATGTTCAGTGCAGCTCAATGGCCTGATCGTTACATCATACACAAACCTCCAAAAATCACGAGAATACTCCCATTACCATACTGCAGACTCTCATTTAACCAAGTTGCGGAAGAAATAACAGAAGCTGACTGATATAAATTAATGGTAGATTCTTCCCTTCAGATTTTTCACCAGAAACTTACTCATGAGAACCCTCTCTTGTATAAACTGTTGTTTAATTTGGGTGTCATCTCCGGAAAGGAGCAGGTCCTCCTGATTTTAAAATGTATTTACGGAGTTTAAAAAGTGAACCATTTCTGAGCAGGCCTGCAGTCGCCTGGTTTTCCCGCTCATTTCCCCGATCGCTGATTGGCTGATTCCCGTCGGTCTGTGCTCAGGGCTTCCCTACCCCGTGGGGGTGGTGTCACCGAGGACGAAGTCCCCCTTGACGGAGTCGTCGAACATCACCTCCTACGTCACCCTGAGGAAGAGCAAGAAGCCGGACCCCAGGACGGTAAGATTTCTCCTCGCGGGCCGTGGCTGTGTCGAGAGAGCGGCTGGAATCTCAGAGCCGTCGGTTGATTAAGCGGTTCTGCGGCGTTTTCGGGAGGAGCTTTGATCAGGGCGAAGCGTCGCGTTTGTCTGACGTCTGTTGACGGCCCCCGTCGTCTCAGAGGTCTGACGAGCTTCGGGTCTTTGAAATCCGGAGTTTAACGACGGGACGGATTCGCTTAACGGACTCCCGTGCAGACGGACCAGCCCAGCCGTGGTTCTGATGTGGAGTTTGAGAGCTGACTTCCAGGGGTGCCCACACGCTGGGCGCGATTAATCATGCATGGCTGGGCCCTAGTTTGTATTCAGGTGTGCTCATCGTCTCCTGCGCGTGGTGCTCGGTAATTACATCAATAAAAGATTCACACCCACGCCACGGTCTTCAGCGCAGACGCGAGTCCACCGATTCGTTGGAGAAGAAAATGACAGGGTTTTTAACGATGAGCGCCAGTATCTTTACTGGAAAATGCTAAGTGCTGGTTTTTTTTTCTGTGGAAATAATTACATGAATTTCGTGGAAAGAAAATGTTAACGACATTGTGTTGATCTTGGAGGCGCTGTTCATAAGGTAAATGCAATGTCAAATGTTGTGTAAGTCGCTCTGGATAAGAGCGTCTGCTAAATGCCTTTAATGTAATCTAATGTAATGTAAATAATTGGCTGAAATAATTGCTGCAATCCCCCTGTTGCCTCGACTGCGCCCCCTGCAGGACCGCCCCCACAGCGCGGCGGAGCAGGCCGGCCAGGCGGAGACGGGGAGGCCCAGGATGAGCGTGGAGGAGCAGCTGGAGAGGATCAGGAGGCACCAGGAGGGCACGCTGAGAGGCAGGAAGAAGCCTCCCGCTGTCGTGGGGGTGGGGTCAGAGAACTTCCGCACCCTGCAGGTACGCCACCAGGGGGCGCTGAGGCAAATAAGGAAAGGGCGTCTTCCCCTGGGCTGGGCTTCCTAAGAGGGATAAAAAAAGATACTGATGTATTAAATGTGAAGCGTGCCGGACTAGAGAGTGTGTGTGTGTGTGTGTGTGTGTGTGTGTGCGTGCGTGTGTGCGTGCGTGTGTATGCATAAAGGGTGAAGATAGGGCTACTTCTCTGAAAGATCACTTATGTATAATCACATGAGATGTATTAAGATATATGATATAAATGTGAAGTTCAGCTGAAGCATATTTAAACCCAGGAGGAGGGCTTGGTCGAGCATTCCAAACAGGCGCTTCTTTTGTGGCTTGATTATAAATGCATGATGCAGGCAGCTCTTTGCCCGGCGCTTAGTTTGTTGAGAGTGCTTTTTAATGGGCTGTGCTGTTTGTTGCAGAGCCGTAAGAGAGGCGAAGGGGTCCCCAGTGACATCCAGGAGCTGCTGGCCTCTCTGCGGGGGAAGGACACTGTGAAGCAGAAAGACCCAGTGAAGGAGCAGGAGGTGGAGAAAGAACAGGGACAGGAGCAGGAGGTGGAGAAAGAACAGGTGCAGGAGCCCAAGAAAGAACAGGCACAGGAGCAAGAGGCGGAGAAGGAACAGGAGCAGGAGGCAAAGAAAGAACAGGAACAGGAGCAGGAGGTGGAGAAAGAACAGGAACTGGAGCAGAAGGCAGAGAAAGAACAGGAGCATGAGGTGGGGAAAGAACAGGAGCCCAAGAAAGAACAGGACCAGGAGAAAGAGGCAGAGAAAGAACAGGAGCTGATAAAAGAAGAGGGCCCTGAGCAGTTGGATGAACAGAAATTGGACTCCTTGAAAGAAGAGGCACCTGAACAAACGAAGGGACAGGAACAGGGGCTGGAGAAAGAACAGGAACTGGAGCAGGTGGAAGAACAGGAGCAGGAGTCAGTGCAGGACCAGGGGCCAGTGGAGGAAAAGGACCTGGTTAAGGAGCAGGAACAGACGAAGGCAGAGGAACAGGAGCAGACACAGGTGGGGGAAGAACCAAAACAGGAATTGGAGCCAATAGGGGAACAGGAACTGGTTAAGAAACAGGAGCAGGGCCAGGCAGAAGAACAGGCGCAGGAACAGGAACAGGTGGAGGAAAATGAGGAAAAGCCAGTGGAGGAACAGGAGCTGGTGAAAGAACAGAAACAGGAAGACGAGCCAGTGAAGGAACAGGAGCTGGTTAAGGAACAGGAGCAAAAGCCTGTGGAGGAACAGGAGCTGTTGAAAGAACAGAAACAGGAAGAGCCAGTTGAGGGACAGGAGCTGGTTAAGGAGCAAGTGCAGGCACAGTCAGAGGAACAGAAGCAGGCCCAGGTGGGGGAACAGGAGCAAATGCCTGTGGAGGAACAGGCTCTGGTGAAAGAACAGAAACAAGATAAGGAGCCAGTGGAGGAACAGGAGCTGGCACCTGAGGAGCAGCAGGCACCAGAGCAGGAACCAGAGCTGGAGAACCTACAGGAGTCTGAGCAGATGGATGAACCGGAACAGGAGCCTGTGAAAGAGGACGGATCTGAGCAAATTAAGGAGCAGGCACCGCTGCAGGAACAGAAACCAGAGAAAGACCTGGAAGAGGAGCCAAGGAATGAACAGGCAAAGGAGCCAGCACAGGAACAGGCAGAGGAAGAGAAAGATAAACAGGGAGAAGAGCTAGTGAAGGAGAAGGAAGTGGTGCAGGAACAGGAGCAGGTGAACAGCCAGGATCAGGCAAATGAGCCATCGAAGAAACTCCAAGACAATCCAGTGGAGGAACAGGAAGAGGACATGACAAATAAGGAACAGGAGCAGGTGAAGGAACAAGAGATTCTGACAAAGGTTACACGCACGCACACACTTTAATTATGATGAAAGGTTCCTGGCTTATTCAGTGTTTACTCACTAAAACATTTATGAAGTCCTGTCTGCGTGAAACATGTTGTCAGTGATCAGACTGTATAATTCTGCTGTTTGTGACTTTCTACCCACAGCCTCTACAAACCCCACCACAGCCCCAGGAGCAGCAGCCGGAGAAAAAATTGCCTGAGGTTCTGATCCAGGAGGAGGAAGGGATCAAAGCCCTTGTGGTCAAAAACAGGTGCCCTGTACAGTCTACAACATTCGCGCCTTTTCCAAGTCCCCTAAATTCTTAAAAGTCACAACAAATTTAGACTTGTACCTTTAATGCCTTAAAAATAATTGTCCACAGTTGTATTGTGTGTGTGTATGCATGAGTATGTGCTAGCATCTGCAGGTATGTGTACACACGTATGTTTAAATGTTCCATGGTCCGTGTCCCAGCATGCAGAGGGTGGCACCAGTGGTGAACTCTAACCCCGAGGTGAAGACAGAGGAGGTCACGGAGCAAGACCAGCAGCAGCTGATCAACAACTGTGAGCGGAAGGGAGCGGAGGGTGAGAGGGGGCGGGAGGGGGGGCGGCAGGGGACAGGGGAGAATTTTGGCAAGTTTTGAGCAATGCACCAGTAGTATAAATGCATTCTCTAACTATTCAGAAATACTAATCCTTTATTCATAAGCAAGCTGAGAATCATCTGCCGGTGTTGCTTTTGATGTCTATGCACTTTTGTTTCCCCCAACCAAATCTTCTTTGTACACTTGAGCAATTATAACAACAAAAACAAAACATTTTTCATCTTTATGAAAAGGAGCTTAGAACAAACCAGGAGCTTAGAACAAACAAAAGATCCAAAATAAAATGTTTTCAGTGAGTTTGACAAGAATAAAGAAAGATTTCCTATCCACGGTGAGTATGGTAAACACAAAGGTAATGGCAGATAAATGGGTGGAGCTACGATGAGAGCTCAGCCATTGGCTGGTATCACTATGCCGCTGTGATGTCACAATTGCTGCATGGAATGTTTAGCATCAGAGGGTAATTACAGTACCAAGGGTCTCTTCTGTATCCACTGGGAGTCCCCAGACATTTAGTTTGTGGACTATTCTCTCATTAGTAATCATGCCTTCTGAGTGAAAGAGGGAAGTCATTACGGCTCAAAGCGACAGCAGGACGCAGCGGACAGCAGGGCCCTGCCGGACGAGTTTGCTTCAGATCTTGTTCTTCTGAGTCACGGCTCATTTTCAAGGTTCAGCTGCGATTGGATGATCAGTGACTGACGCAGTGGACGTGCAGTGGGGCAGTGCTGATCTACCCGTGTCCTCTCTCTTTGTTCTGCAGTGAAAAGCCTGCCTGCCCTACCCCTGTGTCCAACCCCGCCATCTACACCTCCCCAGCTGGCTGAAGGGTCCCACTTCATGTGTGTGTAGAGACCCCCTGGGTAAGAGCGCCTACTTCCTGTCATAAGGCTCCTCCAACACTGGTCTCAGAACAGTGCACCCCAGTCTGACGTTCGATTTCATATAACCAACATGCCTGTTAGTTATTTGAATACTCCATATTTACCAATCAGATTGTGTGATAGCTTTCAAGTGTCAAATTTTTCCTCTTGTAACACGAAAAGACTTTTCATAATTTTTAAAAGCTTGAAGCAGCTACTTTACAAATAATACATGAACTACTGCCACCCAGTGGAATGCATTGTACAGCACAAGAGAGGAAAAACCTGAAGGCTGTACCTGCATGGAACCCTCATGCAGCTCATTGTGTGATGGTGTCAACAGGTGGGGTTTCCCTGATTGCAGTGACCAGAATGAGACACTGCAGCTCCCTTTGTTCTGTTAGAGGAAGAGCTGAGTGGATGCTGTTTGTACGCTGCAGATCCAAAATGGAGGACTCAACAACAAAACTAATGGCATTTAAACTAAGAATATTTTATCAAAATATTTTTGAGTTCGCCTGGGGTGTGGGGGGAGTGCTTTCTTGTCATATTGAGTGTTTATTTGCCATGTGATTGGAGGGTGGAAATATATTTTTTTATTTGTTCTTGGAATTAGGTACTTTCATATGTGAATATGGCTTGTTTGACAGTTAAACTTTGGCCTTGTCAGATTCACACACTTGCATACTATTGAGTATACAAGTCATACTACTCAATAGTAGACAAGTGTGCTGATTCTCGCACGACCTTTATGTTTTGCTGTGCAGAATGAGGCCTTTTGATTGGTCAATTTCATGTTACGTGATTGGCAGCACATGGCTGCTCCGCCTACATCCTGTTCTCCCTGTGGTTCTATTGGCTGCTCATCTGGCCTTTTCCCTCCCCCCCCCCTCCTCCGGCCTCTCTGAAGATCTGCCCTTGAGGAATGCTGGGATGGAACAACGTGATGTCACCTGCACAGACCCCACAGAAGACTGCAGAGAGCTCCCCGACAGTCTCGTCCATAAGAACTGTGCCAACGGTCACACGGGCCATGTTTGAATACTTTTTTTAAAACTACAATTTACTTATTCCCTTACCCTGCAAACATGTTACCATGGAAGGGAAGAGGCACTCATAAGAAACCAGATATGCTAGTCGGTCCAGTCTTATTTTAAGGCAACATTGCTTTTGAGTGAGGTTGAAATATTTGCAGCACATTTATGCTCTAAAACAGGTTTTGAACAAGAGTGTCATTATAAATAGCGCTTTGTGACAATTCTGTTATGTAAATTACATTTTAAAAAGTGCAATGAAAAATACAATTTAATTGAATGGCTGGTGGAATAATAACATTTTGCTTCTTTTACGTATTCATTATTATATTCCCATCTATACACGCTATTTGTTCATGATGTCATACGTTTATGTATGGATTTTGTGGCCTGCGGTCATTGTGAGTCATTTAGAAAGTGTATCTTTCATTCATACCCTCCTTGCTTAAACTTGTCCACCAACATTTTCATCATTTTTTCACTTCCTTGTACAAAGCAAAGCCTTATGGGACTTGCAGTCATTTCTAGGCAAGTTCGCTTCCACCGAAGAAGTGTTGTTCTATCTTCAACCAAAGGGTGCACAGGTGAAAGATCATGGAATGTTTGCTGTCATAGAAGCCACGTAGCTCCACGGAGGTGAGGGCAGAAGGAAGGAGGAAGGAGGAAGGAGGAAGGATGCATTTTAACTGTTTTCAAATGCAGCAGCGGTTTCATGCTCCAGGAGCCTTAGACCTGCTTGCAATGACCTCTGACCTCTTCAGTAGAAATCTAGAATATGTTCAGAATTCTCCCATGCAGATATTTTTAATTTTTTTTAATTTTTTTATTGTTAGGTACATTCTAGCTTTGATCATTAGCCTGTGTGGAAAGCTTCAGGGAACTGTCTAAAAAGAAGATCTTACAGGCACACATGCACCGTCTTGACCTCTGGCGCAGAAAGAGAAGACACAAAGGATACCAGTTTATTTTAACCATCCACTGTTTTATTTTTTTCTTTTAGTTTTTAACCTTAATGCATATTTCTATTTCACTTATCATGGATTTTTTAAAATGAGTTTAGTTTGATTTCTTTATTTCTTGTATCTTACAGTGTAGAAACTGAATTATTAACAGAGTATATATGGTGTAGTTATGTAAATGTGTGTGTGTGTGTGTTTGCCTGCGTGCGAGTGTGTGTGTGGGTGTGCTCGCCTAATTGCTTTATAATTCAATAAGGTGCTGCTTCATTGGTGCAGGTGGACAGGTCTGTAATATTTTGGGCTGTTGCCGACACACACGAATGTTCCTCGTTCCGTCATTTTATATTTCAAAAGAGACAAAGACAAAGAGAAGTTTTCAGAGTTTAGGTTCTATTTGCATGGTTTTGAGCCTTGGACTGGGAAAAGACAAAACAGCACATGTAAAATAAAAAAAGCAATAAGCAGGTTTCCTTACTCCTGGACTTTGATTTCTGTGTACAAAGTGTAAAAGTGTACAAGATGTTTCTGTATATACTGTACAGCACATAATGAACAGAGCCGATATAAGTATAGATGCTATGTATTGATAATGCTATGCAGATGTTCATACGACATCTGTTTTATATCCTGTTAAATAAACGCTGATGTTTCTATTCTCAGATGTTTTTTTTATTATAATCCTTTTACTCTTGGGCCAGTGTCCCAGGGCAGAAAGTGATATAGAGCACATGTATTTTCAAACTGCTTCTTCCCCTAAATTTTTTTTCTTCTTCTTTTCCTGAACACATGCATTAGATCTGAATATTTACTTTTAATTTCAGAGCCAGACTCAGATGAAAGGGACAGGCTTTAGTTGGGTACTGCAGTCATATGCAGAAAAGGCGACAGGCTTAACTTCAGGGTCAGAATCGCACGGTGAAAATGAAAAGGCCATTTCTCGTCACAAATGCCCGGAGCTGAAGTTCTTCCACTGCGTCTGATCTACAGAGAGCCGTCGTCGAGGATCCAGGTGGCCATGAAATACGACCGTTGTACTCTCATGCGACATGCACTGAACCTTTGATTTGCTGATTGACCATCGGCTTGGCAGTTGTAAGGATGTGCACAGTGTGGTGTGTAAGTTTGTGTTGGTAGGTATGAGTGAAGAATAAAGTTTCCCCCTTTCCATTATTTTCTTTTTTGTCCTATAACAACAAAGCTGTGCACTGTTAGAATGTTATTTCCCCTAAAAGTGTTTTTGGCCATATATTAATACAAAGCAATGTAAAAAAAAGAAAAGAAAAAAGAAAACAGCAAACTTTTATCATTTAACAAATGCAGTTTGCAACTGATTCAAAAGTGAAAATGATTTGTGTCACATTACAGTGAAAATGATGAGATTAGTATGAGGGGGTGAGGGTTTACACATAGATACGTGAGCAGTGGATTTATATATTTTAACTATAAGAAACGGCCTTGGGAATTCAGTGTAGCTCCCACGCGTGAACTCTGTCACGTCTTTCATGACGAGGGAATAATACGTCATATTTCTCCTCCCCACGCGTCCCTGGTCAACCTCTAGGACAGAGCCTGGTCGTGGTTTCTTCGCACAAGCGTGCATTTGCCAATGATTGGTTCGTACGTATCACATGAGTGCGCATACTCCAATCACGATGCGGTGCGTCTTATGCGATGAGAAAGGCAACACAACCCATGTGAATGCAACACCGCTACAGCACAACTTCGTGGGGCGACGAGACACTTAAAAAATGGCTGCCACTACAACCGACAGTGCCGAAAAAGATAGCCCATCACAAAGCATTCCAAACGGGGCAGTGCTATCAGAAGATGCCAAGGAGGAAACGGTCGCCCCGAATCAGGAACCGGGCGAAAGAGAGGCTATACAAATGGAAGAACTGAACGGCGATCGAGACGAAGAGGAAGGGGACTTAAAGCCTCTCGTTGTGCCTCTTGTTCCCGAAACCGTAGCAGCAACAGGGGAGGATGATGATGAAGATGAGATGGGCTGCGAGATCGAGGAGAGTCTTATGGATCATAGCCCAGCGAGCGGTAGCGACACCGGAGATTGCCCGGAAAAGGAGCCGAAGCGAGAACAAATGGAGACATCGTCCAATGATTCCATTAAGCCGAGCAAAGACAACGATGGCACCGAGAAAACCTGCGGCGGGGGTAGCGACACCATCATGGGACGAGCCGGTGTGGAGATGTCATTGCTGGACGGGGAGCCCCTCAGCCGCGTGGACTCAGAAGACAGGTCAGGATAGAAAACACCAAATCGCGACAGAAACGCAAACGTAGTTGCTATCTTGTGAATTGTGAACAGTAATCGTGCGATCTACTTTTTAATTTTATTTTTATAAACTGCTCAGCGGGCGTGATTGTAGTTACAATCCCTCTCCACACACTGTGGGGACCCCCCCCCCACCCCCTGACCGCTCGGCCTACCGTCCAAATCCAGAATCACAGTTGGGGGTTCGGGCGCTTTGTTTGCCTGAGTGTCAGCATCAGCGGTTTAGCATAACAAATGGCCATGCCAGCACCACCTGTCTCCGAGGACAGAGGAGAACAAGGGCAGTGAATCTCTATTATAAATTTGGGAATCGACAGATGAACCCCAGTTTAAGCATTACAGATCAGTTCTTCATTGCCTGAAGTCGTTAAACAAAAGTCGAGCAATCGTACACCGCACCAGTCCGATTTATACATAAGAGCATCGAACCAGTTACAGCTGATACATTGCCTTACGAAGAATGGTAACCCTTTCTGTTAAATTGCTTCACGCTACATTTAATATATTGTCCATATACAGCTAGATGTGTATGTTTTTTAAAAAGTTAAATACTTTACGCATCGGGCACGGCAGTGTCCCGACTAGGAAGTCATGCGCCCTTATAATTACAGACTCCGATCGTTGTTTTTAGACGTGCATGTAGGACTCGGACGTTTCTTTGTTTCATTTTTTAGTTTATTACTTAATTCTAACGCCTCCACAAGATAGAAACGTCAATGGAAACGTTTCGTTTGAGTTCGTTGGAAAGAGCTCTTTGTTTTCCAGGTGACGATTTGTGTGAAGGCGTAACAGGAGGAGGGGTTCGTATTGAAATGAGATTAGTGCATGATATCTTTGATTGGCTGAAAAGGAAAACGAAGCACTGACTTGATACAGACTTTCTTGGGACGATAATAAAGTTTGTCACGTTTTTTCACTCCATAAAGTCCTGGTTTAGAACTTTCCAGTTGGACAACAGTTGCATAACTCAGACTTATGACTGAAATGGTTCACTTTCTCATAGGCAAATATCTGCTCACAAAGGTAGGATGTCTTCTGCCATTCCTGAACAGAGTAAAATTTCTTTGGAGTTTTGTAATATATTGGTCTCTATCCTATCTGAGAATTGGCTTATTTATGAATCATTGTCAGCTCTGTGCAGAAATCTGTTGGCTTATTTAACACCAACATGGGTCATTGGTCTTGTATATATTTCAGCGACAAAATATCACATGTATACTTTGTTACCTATTATAAAAGGTAAATTATGGACTAGGTAGGAGTTCTGAGATGGCTTTTAGTAGGCACCTACAGATCCCTGACTCTGCACTGACTCCTCTGTGACTCTCCCTGCTGTAGAACCCTGTTGTCATCACACAGACTCCTCTATGACTGTCACTCCTACAGAACCCTGTTGTGGCCCTGCACTGACTCCTCTGTGACTCTCCCTGCTGTAGAACCCTGTTATGTCATTACTCAGACTCCTCTGTGACTGTCACTCCTACAGAACCCTGTTGTGGCCCTGCGCTGACTCCTCTGTGACTCTCCCTGCTGCAGAACCCTGTTATGTCATTACGCAGACTCCTCTATGACTATGACTCCTCTATGCCCTGCGCTGACTCCCCTGTGACTCTCCCTCCCCCCTGCAGTATCAGCAGCACCCTGATGGACATGGAGAGCACCGTGTCCAGCGGCCGCTCCACGCCCGCCATGATGAACGGGCACGGCAGCGCTGCGTCCTCCGCTGCCAAGAGGGTGTCCTACACCTGCTGCTGGGACCAGTGCCACATCTGCTTCGAGTCCAGCCCCGACCTGGCCGAGCACATCCGGGGCCTGCACGTGGACGGCCAGCGCGGGGGGGTCAGTCCGCTCTTTCCTTCCTCCCTGCTATTTATTTACTCCTCAGCCCTCTTTCTCTCGCTCTCTCCATCCATCATTACCTGCTTCTTTCTATGCCTGGTGTCCCTCCTTTATGTGTCGCTCTCTTCCTGTAAATCAGTGTATTATGTTGGTGTACTCAGTTGTGCATATGTTTCAACTGTGTGTGTGTGCGTGTGTGTGTGTATGTAAATATGCTGTATACCTATTCTCCCTTAAAGACCATGAACAGTAACCACCAGCTGCTGTTTGTTAGTTATCGCTTTGAATCACATGTTGTACAAATGAGTCATTTGTACGATTGTTCTCATAACTGAATCAGTCTCTGTTCTCGATTATTTTTCTCATTTTCTCGGACTGGCTGTCTGACAGCATGTCTGGCTGCGGGCGGACGCATGGAGGATAATCCAGACTTCCTTTTTAAAACTCTCAGCAGCTGCAAGCGGCCGTTATTTTATTAAATTTGGCTTCTTTTATTACATTCCGCCCCTCGGGAGCAGCGCATAATTAGCCTCCCATCGCTCTGGGATGTGAGGAGGATGCAGTCGGTAGGGATGTGGCGCTGTTCGTTGCTCGAACGACTCTGGATGCCCGTTTCTGGCTTTATCTGCGCATGCGTGTGATTGGGTCTCCTCCGCCCCTGCCCTGCACACGCGTGGCTTGCAGCTGGCTGGCAGGCGCGTGCGTTTTGGAGAAGAACCGCAGATTGCCTTCACCCTCCCGAGCCAGCAGCAGGGGCCGTATATGACCACGCTTGTACATAGTTTGCAAATTAGACGTTACTAATTTTGTTGGGATTGAAGATGCCGAATAAATAAAAAAAATGGTGTGTTTGTGTGTCCTGCAGGTGTTTGTGTGTCTATGGAAGGGCTGTAAGGTGTACAACACGCCGTCCACAAGTCAGAGCTGGCTCCAGAGACACATGCTGTCACACAGCGGAGACAAACCCTTCAAGGTAGGATGTGGCGCCCCCTGTTGACCCGTACTGTCATTGCACTGGGCGGGCTGCAGCCCGTTTGTAGCTGGCGCGGGCTAACCGCAGGTGCTCGGTCGACCAGAGGAGGCGCTGTTGTACACAGTGAAGTTTAAGGGACCCCGCCAACTGGAACCTCATGCCCTGGGTGGTGTAATGGCCAGGTGGTGCCAGAATGGTCCTGGTTCAGTCCTAGATAATGGAGCCGTCGATGAACCCAGGACCAGCGGTCGAGCCGTGAGTAGCCTTGAACGCTTGACCTCCGACCTCACGCGCGGTCCTTCTCTCCCCCTCAGTGCGTGGTGGGCGGCTGCAACGCCACCTTCGCCTCCCAGGGGGGGCTGGCGCGCCACGTGCCCACCCACTTCAGCCAGCAGAACTCCTCCAAGCCCTCCAGCCAGTCCAAGCTGAAGGAGGAGTCGCCATCCAAGGCCGGCCTCAACAAGAGGCGGAAACTCAAGAACAAGCGCAGGCGCTCCCTCCGTAAGTGCAGCTGTGCATGCTGGGAAAATTGTATGCACTCAGGGACCTCCAGAAAATACATTAATTGTGTGCCGTCCGTTAGTTGAGGCTATTAGATGTTGCAGTACATTCTTCAGCTTATTCATTTTAACTAGTTCTCTGTAATTGTAAGTATTGAGTTATTTTTTGTTTAAGGAGCAGTAATGTACAGTACTTTCGTCTATACACACTTTACTCTCCACTCCCTTGTTGCAAAATGTTATTTTTCCACATGCTGTTGTATGGCAGTTAAAATGGCAAGCCATCTTTATGTCATTCATGGAGTTCATGGTCAACGTGGAGCGGACATATTTTGTTCGTTAAAACGACGCTCTCCTCTTCCTCCTCTTCCTCCAGCTCGGCCGCACGACTTCTTCGACGCCCAGACCATGGACGCGATCCGCCACCGAGCCATCTGCCTGAACCTGGCCACGCACATCGACAGCCAGGGCAACGGACACAGCGTGGTCTTCCACAGCACGGTCAGTCTGGCTGGGGCACGGGAACCTGGATGTTGACCTTCGAGCACTACTTACTCCAGGCAGCCGGTGGCAGTAGAGGCGTGCAGAATGCATGACCGGAGGATAAGCAGAACAGGCCATTTGGCTGATCTTGGCTCACAGTTTACCTTAAATCTTGTTTTACATGGATCTGTGTCTGCTTGTACGTGCCTCTTGTGTGTTTTCAGTCCCTGTGTGGGTCCGTTTTGAATCAGACCACTTTTTTCCCCTCTGTGTAGGTAATTGCAAGGCGAAAGGAGGATTCTGGGAAGGTGAAGGTCCTCCTGCACTGGACTCCAGAGGACATGTGAGCATTTCCTCTTAACTAATTAACCCTTTTAAAGTGTGAGATCACGTACATGTCAATCGGATGTTCTTAACCGAACATTCTAATGCTGATACTGGTATTTGAAAGCAACAGAGTTAACAAAGTACTAACATTCCAAAAAACATGATGTCAGAGTGGCTGTCGGAGCCGGGCTGTGTGTTATAACTGCGGGTTTTTTCGGTTTTGCCGTGCGCCAGATTGCCCGACGTGTGGGTGAACGAGGCGGACCGGCCGCAGCTGAAGACCAAGGTGGTGCACCTGTCCCAGCTGCCCCAGGACACCGCCGTGCTGCTCAACCCCAACATATACCGGTGAGTGTGCGGGGCAGTGCTGGGCCCAGGGACTCGCTGAGGGAAGCCAGTGTGCGGCACTGCGTGCCGTACAGTACACAGGAGTACTGTGTGTGTGTGTGTGTGTGTGTGTGTGAGTGAGTGCATGTATGTGTCTGTTGTGTGCATGTGTGTGTGAATGCATGAATTTGTGCAAGGCACTAAAGTATGAAATGAATGTATGTAAGGCACTACAGTGTTAAATGAATGTGTGTGTGAGTATAACGCACTAAAGTATGAAATGAATGTGTGTGTGTATAAGGAACTACAGCATAAAGTGATTGTTTGTGTGTAAGGCACTGAAGTATTAAATGAATGTTTGTGTATAAGGCACTAAAGTATGAAATTAATGTGTGTATAAAGGACTAAAGTATAAAATTAATGTGTGTATAAAGCACTACAGTCTTAAATTAATTTTTGTGTATAAGGCACTGAAGTATTAAATGAATGTTTGTATAATCGGCACTAAAGTATTAAATTAATATTTGTGTATTAGGCACTAAAGTGTACTTCTGCTTTCAGGATGTTTTTTTAGACTCCGGAGAAGCGCCTGTCATCGCCTGCTGCTGTACCTGAGGTTGAGGGTGACAAACTGGCCCCCGTCCCAGCCAGAAAGGTGTCCTTCCTGTCTTTCAAAAGGTCTCAATTGCACCAAAGTATGCAGCCCAAATTAGAGCTTTCCCCCACCCCCCCAAGTGGTTCTAAAAACTCTCGTAAATGCATACTATCAAGTGTGGAACTTGAGTAAGACGCATTTAGGATTGTTTTATCTGTTTTCTTCCTTTATTTGTTTTTTTACTTTACTACATTACTACTCCTAGATGGGTTTGTTAATAGTGTTAATTTTACACAACAGTGTAACACACTGATCTTTGTAGAAGCCTTGAAGCATTTATAGAGATATAGTTGCTTGTAAATATTTGAGCAGATTTGTAATATATTTTTATATCATGAAATTGTACTGTAGATTGTTTTCCTTTTTTTATAGAGATGAGAAATTGTATATAATGCGAGAGGTATGGAGGTTTGTGTTGACGCTTTTTAACTTTGCCAAGAGTAGAAGCCAATAGAATAGTCAATAGACTAAACGGAAAGACAGACCCCTTCAACAATCGTGTGTTTCAACAATGCCAGCGAATGGCATGTACCGCTGCTGTTGATGACGACGGTGACGATGGTGATGAAGATGACGAAGACGTGGCTCTGTGTTCTTTCCGAGCAGGCAGTGTGACTTTGTATATCTCCATGCTGAGAGATAGGACAGTATTAATGTCTCCCTCTAGCGATGCTTACTGTGATAATGCATAGTAATATGAATAACAATTAATAATATTAATAAACAGTGTACTCAATTTTTGTAGATTTTCTGTGTATTGATGTTTGATTATGGAAGGGGTGTGTGTGTGTGTGTGTTTTGGGCAGGGGGTGGGTGATTTACATATGTTTGTCTTCATAAATTTTATTAATATCCTCATATCTTTCTTCACAATAGACCTTCTAAAGGGTCTAATTATGCACAGTGTACAGCTTGTTACACTTCAGGGCTTGCAGTTGTGGTTGGAATGAGAACCAGCATACACAGTGGGGGGTTCCTCCATTAGATACTACACCGCACTGCTTCCAGTGTATGAAATGTGGGCATTCAGATATTGCATCACAGTCAACGCGTGTGCATGTGTATGCCTGAGAACATAAGCACTGCTTGATATTGCATTAAAGAATGAAGCATTAAAGGAAATGTGAATTTGAAAACGGACAGGGACTGACCTCAAACCTGAGGTGTACGTCCATGCGCACCTCTACTGTACGTGATGCGCCATTGCCACGTTCTCCAGACCGATTTTCAATCATTTGGCAGATGCTTTTGGCTGAAGTGACTTGGGAAAAGCGCATTTCATAAAACAGGTGGGTTTTGGCGTTTGAGACATTGTTTGTAATGCCTGGACTAGAGTCAGGTCAAGCACAAATGAGCAGGATGAGGTTTGTGTTCAGATTTTGAGGTTTTGAGAGTCCAGACCACTGCCCAAATGATGCAAGGCTTTGTTTCATAACACCCATCTGTAATTGTCTACAGATATGAAAACAAACACATAACTATAAGCTTGTTAAGTGGTTCCAACTGCATAAATTGTTCACAAACAAGCCCCCAACAATCAGTCACAACAAATGGACAAAGAGTTTTTTTTTTGTTTTTTTAATTCACAAATGATTTTAGTTTTGCATGTTGCCGTTGGCCCTGGTAGTTTAGTGTGCAATGAAAGTCCAAGGTGTGTGTGTTTCTGTTTTGTGGTTCTAATCATTTTCATAGGCATTTATATATTTAAATATTTGTCTATTGAATACATTGGAATGAACTGGGGGAAAATATTTGATGTGATGTATATGGACAATTATTATGAAATTAAAACAAAAAATCACTTGCCAAACCCTCAACATTAAGGACCAAACGGACCAAGCTAATGTCCCCGCAATGCAATGAAATGGGACAGTGTGTGGAGCCTCGGGCTTGGGTTCAGGCAGCAGCCCCCTCGCGTTTGTTTCCCTGCCTGCTATTGCCTCCCATAATGCTCAGCGAGTTTAAGCAGCAAGATGGCTGACGTTATGGATGAATACGAGAAAGAAGCTGGCTGTGTCCCTATTCTCCATCCAGAGGTAAGCAGTTCTACCGTCGTGTCAGTAAAAAGAGTATGCAGCGCTATTGTATTAGAATATGAACTGCTGCGACGCAGCCGTCAAAATATGCTTTGTGTACAAACGGGGTGGCCCCTGCACGTTCACGGCGCTACCAGGAAGGGGGATCGGCACGCACCAATAATATCTGTCAGATTGTCCCTTGCTGGGAAATTAGCTAGCTAGCCCATGAGCTAATATTGCATTTCTGGAGATGTATTAGGTCGCTTATGTAGTCTTGACATTAATTACATGGAGTATGTATCGCCTAAGGGCAGACTGGTTAGCATGCTTGCATGCTCACTTAGTATGTTTAATTGCATTGCAAACGTAACTAGCTAGGTAGCTTGCTAGCAATACTTGGCTTCAGATGATGCTTTTGAAAGACCTAAAACAACTATGATGTATACCATAGCTGGGCCCTCCTGTGTTTACGATTTGCATGGAATGATGCATAATTGAGCCTATTTTTTAGAACTGCAGAAATATTTAAAAAAACACCGTGGACTTTACCTCGTATCTTCTCGCTCATATTGTACGCATAATGTGCAACGTTTTTTAAATTTTATTTGTGATGACAACACAGGCCCCTGTCTGAGCCAAAGCAATGTTTCAGTCAGTCTAAGCTATTCAAATCGATTGTAGAGGTTTCCGAATTCAAATGCTTCATAACTTACTAGCTAGTAATGTTGAAATGGTTTAGCGTAGTCTGCAGCTTATCGGCATGTAGGTTTCGAATTGGGTGTTTATTAAATTGTCTATTAAACGGTTTATTTCAATTGTCGCTACAGTTCTGACCAGAAGCTTTATCATTGTACTGGTAGCCGTATACCCGATGCTAGATTTATATTTTCAGTGTAACTGGCGACTGCCTAAACGTAAATGCTTTGCTGTGATTGCCTTATTATTGCTGAAGAACTTGTTTATTCCTATGTTTTGTTTTTCAACACAGTTGTGTAATGAATTGCCAACGTTCAGGTTGCTTATTTCTGGTTGGTTTATCTCATGAATACGAGTTTTACAACAAGTTTCTTTTTTGTTTTTTGTTATTTTGCAAACGGGCAAACACTGCAAAACAAGACCGCATGTGTGTTTGTTTCCACGTTTGATTTCCTCTCTTTGTAAAACATGGCTGTTTGGGCCTGCTCCCCCACTCTCTCCCAGTTAGCAGTGCTGATATTGGTCTGATGTTGCAAAGCAGGGAGCCTTTAATCAGCATAACAACTGCCAGACTGCTAGCCTGGCTGGAAGATCTGACCGGAAAATGGGCATGACAGTTTGCTCTCACTGTCAGTCATTTGTGGCACAGCTTTAGGTGTAAAGATAGGCGTGGCAGCCTATAATTTAATGCCCGCTACTTTCTCCACCCAGACTCTGCACTTGCTAACCCGCTCTACTGCATTCACACGGTTTCATATTTGTCTGGTTTTTGTTTCCCAGAAATTCTGATTAGAGCAGTGAGTTTCATCTGTAAGCTTCCTTTTTTTTTTTTTTTTTTAGCAGATTGCACAGTCTCTCTCTGGCCTTTTGTCAGTACCTTCTTCAGATCTCACTGGCTCTATCAGTTGATCTAATCCTGCAGCCTTAACACTGTCATCCAGTCTTGCTTGGCTGTTAATGTCGTACTATTGTCTGTCCAGTCCTTGGATGTTAAAGCTATGCGCTAGCCCAACTTACTTGTTTGGCTGCGAGCGTTACCAGTCCGTCCAGTCTGTTGGGATTCTGATGTTGCAAATTAAAATAGCGGGTTCAGGGGAAATGGGGTATTAAGAAAATTTGGTTCTTTGTGGTAGAGTTTGGGGAGTCACGTCTAGTTTTGCCTGTCTGAGGTGCACGGGAGAGCTCCGTATCCTGGGACTTGCACAGTTCCTGTTTCTTGTGTACAGCTTTGCTTTCTCGCGGCCTTTGTGAAATGGGGTCAGAACGTAGCGCAAAATGCCTGTTCAGTTTGGTGTGGAAAATGCTGTGAGCTGCAGTGGCAGTTTCTGACCGGGCAGACTTCATTTGGATTCATCGATTTAGATTTAGGCTGTTGTGCTCTTGCAGTGCTTGCATGGAGTTAATTAAGGGCAGCGGAATCAAATTGTTTATTTAACGGAACTTTTAACCCCAGTTCTCTTCCTTTGTTTCCCAGTTTAGAATGCCTGATTTTGTTGGTAAGCTGAGCCCGTTGCAGCCTCCTGTGTTGATTTCGGGAGTGCACGGACACACAGACAGACTGCACTCTCTCCCTGCATCAGCCAGTAATGCAGTGTCCTGAGGGGGGTAGACATTACAGCCCGCGGGACGTGTCTGGTCGCACACCATTATCTGCGCGAGGGGATCTGGATCTGGCGTCACGCTTGCAGATCGAGTTGTCTCGGCTGCCCGTACACCCAACCCCCCCCCCGTCCCGTCCCGCTTGTTGCCTTCCGGCGCTTGTTTTGAAACCCGACGCTCCGTGCGTTCATTGGGAGTGCTGTTTAGCCTGCTGAAATGTGCTGTGAGCAACGCAGCCCCGTCTCAGGCACCGCCGCCGTGCGGGAGCTTGCCATTGCTTTAACCCTTACAGGTGTGAGGTCACAAATGTGTGATTAGAATGTTCTAAACTGAACATTCTAACGCTGATGTCGCAGCCAGTGCTGGTAATCGAATGCACTGGAGTTCTGGAACACCGACTTAGAATTTTTGGAGAAAAAAAAGAAGCATTGTGCCTGTGATGAAGGAGTTGTGCCTGTGTGCATGAGAACCTTTATCTGATGGTGATATTTTAGATGTGCCAGCCCTTACCTGGTCTCTTTCATTTGCATGGCTGTCTTTGCTGGAACGTGTGCTTCTGAAACGAGTCAGATATTTTCAGTTTAACGGACGCCAGGGAGAAACCATGTTTTCTTATGCCACTCAGCAAAGTACAACCTTGCAGGAGAGACTGTGCCTAAGAACGAGGGAGAAAAACTATATATAGGCGATCTAACTTGGCTGTTGGCCTAGTTTAGAAATGCGAATTTTTTATTATTATACAAATGGCGGATGTAGATATGATTGCCTGTCAGAAGCGGGCTGGGAGCTTCTGTGCTGATCTGCTCAGCGTCCCTTCTGTAAAGCAGACGATCATTAACACGCTGGGTGGGGAAATGTCCTCTTTATCCAGGCATCATAACCCTAATCCCGCAGAACGCCAGCGTTTCTGTTCCGACCTAAACTGCAATGACCGAAGTGATCGTTTTTAACAAGACGCTTTTAATGGCTGACTTGGGATGATTTACTCTCTCATAAAACCGGAAGCAGATGTTCTGATCGCCAAGATCGATTATTTCATCTTCACTGAAGGACTTTTTAATCAGTCCTTGGGAATCCAGCATATCGCTTTAATTTTCTGTAATGTGCTACGGCTGGTGATTCCATCTGGAAAAAACTTTTGTCTTATGTATTCGAGGAAAAACATGAAAGTCATTGTGTAAATAGCTCAAGTAGTTTCAATACTCAGTAGTTTTTCATAATTTTCTTTTAAAAACCAAACAATGACGATGATATTGGCACGTGTTGTGAAATACCGCGAAAGGGAAGGGCATAGGCTACATGCGGTGCGTTACAGAGGTTTACTCTGTTGTTCGGCCGCGCCGATTGCCATCGGTGGTGTCGAAACGCCGTCCCCCCCCCCGCGGGCTGCTGGGAGCGGCGGCGAGCGCTTTGTTGACTCCTGTTATCAAGTCCCGGATAACGCGAGTCAACAGAACTGAAGAGCCGTTTCCTGCTCTTCACCTTCGGGGAGATAAGATTCGGCGGCAGTGACAGTGAGCCCCACGCGGTCACAGATAAGGCCCTCTGGGGCTGCGGCTTCCGGGGCCAGCGTTCTGCGTTTGTAGAAAATGGCCGGCCTGTCAGTTATTGATTATGATTGACCGCAAACACTGTTGCGCCAGACGCTTGATCACGAGCGAGGCTGTTTTGCCGGAATGCCCGTGTTTTGATCGGCTGTTTCTGTGAGTTCTGTGCATTTTTGTGTCTTTTTGTGTCTTTTTTATCGAGGGGGAAAATAAAGTAAGTAAATGTTATATAATCTCCCTGCCATGCCACTGATGGGATAAGCATTAGTCTCACAGCTCTGTCCAGTGTGGGCACACTCAGTCCTCCACTGTGCGTTTTTTAAATCCCATCAGCCTCTGCATATATGACGCTTATCCCAACGCCTGGGCCAGATGGACTCTTTCTGCCACTTTCTGCTGTGAAAAAAAAAGGCGAACATCTGCCGTTTCCAGGGGTTACCACTCAAGTGCAGGGATTATATAAGGGGCAGTAACGGCGGATAATAATCCTCTCGTTCTCAGCTTTCTGAAACGCGTCCCTCGCCGCTGGCTGTGTGGATTTCCCTGTCGTGGTTTTACAGGTGTAATTAGTGCAGATATCTGGCAGGGTGTTTTGATTCTGTACATTTGAGCCTCACTTCTGAGCGCTCTCAGGCTTGTTGGGATCCCCTGGGATTCCTAGGCTAAGCGTGAAAGGTATCAAACGAAACGGCATCAGTGTCTTCTACAGGGAGCTGGAGAGCCTTGTGGACAGGGCTGCTCTTATTATCGTTTAAGGAGACGTTTTGCATATACAAGAAACATTTTAGCTCATTTTCTTTTTTAAAAATTATTTTTAATGAAGCAACGTTTCAGAGGCTCAGTTCTTCCAGGCAGGACCGATGCCATTGTTTGTAATGAATTCATGAATATGTATGAGCTGCAGAAAAGCCATGAGATGTTATTTTCCGGCAGTTTGTCTAAGTTAGAAGAAAGGAGAAATTCTTAGCCTTGTTTATTAACAGAGGGCTCCACCCATTCTGGGAGAGGAAGCCTAATTGCTGTTGCCATGGGAGATGGGTGAAAGGGGGGCACTGTGTAGCCCCAGTAGGCCCTGTGCTGTGTCCAGTAAAGTTGGGATGCTGGGTGGAGATTTCCCTCCGCCCCTTTTCTCTCAGGTGGAGTTTTGACATTGACATCTCATCCTAGATCGATTGGTGAACTTATGCTCTTCCTCCCCCCTCCATTCACCCCCCCCCCCCCCTTTAAGGAAATCAAGCCCCAGAGTCATTATAACCATGGTTACAGCGAGAGCGTGGGGCGCAAGAGCCATGTGGATGACTACAGCACCTGGGACATCGTCAAAGCCACACAGTGAGTACCTGGATCTGCGTAATGCCAGAGTGAGTGTGTGTGAGAGTGTGTGTGTGTGTGTGTGTGTGTGTGGGTGGGTGTGTGGGTGTGTGTGTTTGTGGTGTGTGTGTGTGTGTGTGTGTGTGAGTGTGTGTGTGGTGTGGTGTGTTGTGGTGTGTGTGTGTGTGTGTGTGAGATGTGTGTGTGTGTGTGTGTGTGTGTGTGTGTAGAGTGTGTGTGTGTGTGTGTGTGGTGTGTGTGAGAGTTAGTGTGTGTGTGTGTGTGTGTGTAGTGTGTGTGAGATGTGTGTGGGGTGAGTGTGTGTGTGTGTGTGAGAGTGTGATGTGAGAGTAGGTGTGAGAGGTGTGGTGTGTGTGGTGTGTTTAGAGTTGTGATGGAGTGAGTGGAAGTGTGTGATGTAGAGTGAGTGTGTGTGTGTGTGTGAGAGGGATGTGGAGTGAACGTGTGGTGTGATGTGTGTGTGAAGAGTGTGTGAAGTGAGTGTGGGGTGTGTGTGTGAGAGTGTGTGAATGTGGAGATGTGTGAAGTGGAATGCAGTGAATGTGTGTGTGTGTGTGTGTGTGTGTGTAGAGTGTGTGAATGTGTGAGAGTGTGTGTAGGTGTGAGAGAGTGGAGGGAGATGTGTGTGTTGTGTGTGTAGGTCCTGCTCATCCATGGCTGTGTGTGACTGCAGGTACGGGATCTTTGAGCGCTGTCGGGAGCTGGTGGAGGCGGGGTATGATGTTCGGCAGCCAGACAAAGAGAACGTCTCTCTGCTGCACTGGGCTGCTATCAACAACAGGATAGACCTGGTGAAGTGAGTACACACACACACACACACACACACACACACACTCAAAGCGCGCGTTAAGAGCTTGACTGATTGGGGTTTGTGGCGTCGTTATGATGAGCGGTCATTCGGAGAGCTCGATGACCCACATGTTCCTTTTGTGCCTGTGCGTGCTTGTGACCGTGTTATGGGTTTTTTTCAGGTATTACATATCGAAGGGAGCCATAGTGGACCAGCTGGGAGGAGACCTGAACTCCACGCCTCTGCACTGGGCCACGAGGTAAGGCCCAGTCCCGCTGCAGTCTGAGATTCAGTCTGAGGGTCCGAGGTGGCCCTGGTGCTACAGGACGGGTCCAGTGCTGCTGTACCAAGCCCCTCACTAGCCTGCAGGGCGGGTCCAGTGGTACTATGCCCAGCCCTCTTATGGCCAGCTGCTTGGTACAGAGATAATATATAAAATGTAACCCCTGGGGAATTAATATGTACTAGGCAGTTAATAATACTGGTTGGTAAGGGCGAAGGGACGCAGCCTTACCACAGAGAGAGCTGTGTTAGTGATGCTTTGAGACAGAGCGCTCACGGGCGTGTGCGTGTCCGTGGTTACTCCACAGGCAGGGCCACCTCTCCATGGTGGTGCAGCTGCTGAAATATGGGGCTGACCCCGCCCTGATTGACGGGGAGGGCTGCAGCTGCATCCACCTGGCCGCGCAGTTCGGCCACACCTCCATCGTGGCCTACCTAATCGCCAAGGGACAGGTAGGCGCTTCTCGGCCTCACTAGCACCGCCTGCTGGTCCGGAGGACACCACCCACATTATTATTTTTTTCTCATTGGAGAGTCACATATCCAGTTTACCTGCCTTTCAGCCTGCTTCCTGGTGGATACCATGTAAACCCAGCTCCTTCTTAACAGTGGCATCAGAAACATTTTACATACAGGTTTTAAAAGAATACTGCTGAAATTATTAACCAAAATCTACTGTAAAATCTACTGTCACTGGCTACAACTTATTTTACCGGTTGTTCCCAAGTGTTCTGTGTCTGTCATTATGTTGTTTGACCACCAGGCGGAGCCAAATAACTTATTTCCACAAGCAGGCTTGGAAACTTGCTTTTTTTTTCTTCCTTTCTCTGAATAGGCACAGTTGTCCCAGTAAGTGAGCACCAGAAAACAGCAGTGTTGTTTCATGACCTAATAATGTCCACGCTGGTTTTAATTTAAGGAAGGCCAGGCCTGCTCACGTCCCAAAACAATCATGGTCCTCAGAAGCGCACTCCCACACGCTCCTGTTTCTCCCTCTCTTCTGAACTCATCCTTTCTGGCATTCTCTCTCCCTCTCTACCCTTCCCTCCCTCCCTCTCTCTCAGGACGTAGACATGATGGACCAGAATGGAATGACTCCACTGATGTGGGCCGCCTACAGAACACACAGGTACGCGTGTGTGTATGTGTGTGTGTCTGTCTGCCTGCCAAAGACAGCCTGGATTTGTCATCATTACGACTGATAACCTGTTGCTACGCTACAAAAAACAAAAATATTCCATTCCCAACAAGGATTTTAGTCTTATATTTAGACTCAAAAATTAATTTCTATTACTATTTCTATTTTGTTTTGCAAAAGGAACATTAATAATGCCTGCGCCCTGCTTAAATACTTGTGTGCGGTGCTGTGTGATGTCACTAACTCCCCCCCCTCCCCGCAGCGTGGATCCCACGCGGCTGCTCCTGACGTTCAACGTGTCGGTCAGCCTGGGCGACAAGTACCACAAGAACACGGCGCTGCACTGGGCGGTGCTGGCCGGCAACACCACCGTCATCAGCCTGCTGCTGGACGGCGGCGCCAACGTGGACGCGCAGAACATCAAGGTGAGTGCCGTTACCCTGGAGACGGCCCGCCGGCCAACCTCCCTTCAGGTGGATTTGAGCCGTCCTGTGCAACTGCCGCTACTGTTACTACGGCTGCTGTTACTACTGCTAGCGTTACTACTGCTGGCGTTACTACTGTCGCTGTTGTTTTTGATAATATAACTCCTATTTAGTGCTTCTGACATCACAATAGCTAATGCTAGGGCTAATTTGACGAATACTTACTCCAGCTCTGGCTGCAGCTGCTGTTACTGCTATTAGTCATAATGGTATCAGCGCTGTGATTGTGAGGTTACTGAGAAGAGCATTGGCAGTAATGATATAACTAACTGTGTGTTTCTTTGTGCCAGGGAGAGACGGCGCTGGACCTGGCCAAACAGAGGAAGAACGTCTGGATGATCAACCACTTACAGGAGGCCTGGCAAGCCAAGGGCTACGACAGCCCCTCCTACCTGAAGAGGCTAAAAGCAGACAAGGTGTGTGCCGCTCACAAGTAGCCTATGGGCAGTGAGCCTTTGTGGAAATCCAAATGTGTATTTGGGTGTTCTGCACTGGTTTCAAATCAGCCATGTGCAGGCAATCCAGAAAGCATTTTTTAAAAATGTCAGTCGTAACAATTCTTTTAAGACATTAGAAAGTCTTAAAACCTTTTACTACTGTCGTGCTCAGACCATCTCCCTCTTGCACTCTCCCTTTCTCCTCTGCTCTCCCCCCTCTCCGTTTGTCCCTCTCCTCCCTCCTCTCCTCTCTCCCTCTCCTCTCCTCCTCTCCTCTCCTCCTCTCCTCCCTCCCTCGCTCCTCAGGACTTCAGGCAGAAGGTGATGCTGGGCACCCCGTTCCTGGTCGTCTGGCTGGTGGGCTTCATCGCGGACCTGGACCTGGACTCCTGGCTCATCAAGGCCCTCATGTATGTGGCGGTGTGGGTCGCCGTTCAGTTCCTCTCAAAGTAAGTTCCGGAAACAAAACCCCAACATACAGTAGCCCCACCCTTCACTGCCGCCCCCCACCCCACTAGGGGGGCTTCTTTGTCAGTTTTTATAGGATGTTTCACCGCAGTTACACGGGAGGAAAGAAGCGCAGCCATTTTCTATTACAAACTGAATGTAGCGTAGTTGGGAGTTTAGCGTAGCTTGAGAGTTTCGCTAATGTAACTCCTACTTTGTGCTTCTGACATCATGATAGCTAATGCTACTGCTAATATGACTATTACAGCTCCTGGCTCATGTGCATTGGTAGCCTTAGCTTTGTGGAGCATTGAGAGCCACAACAGAAACAATAGCTGTTCCTTCAGTTCCTGACCAGGAGAGAACAAAGCTTGAACCAATCAGGTCCTCACGAGTTAGTTAAGCGTTGAAGTCTGTCGTACACGCCCAGAGCCTCTGACACTGATGTGCATTGTGTTTGTGCCCCAGGTCCTTCTTTGACCACTCCATGCACAGCGCCCTGCCCCTGGGTATCTACCTGGCCACCAAGTTCTGGATGTACGTCACCTGGGTCTTCTGGTTCTGGAATGATATCCTTTACATCGCAGCGTCCGGCCGATTCACGCCTTCACGTTTCTCTGTGTTGCACGTAAAATATTCTGCCCATTTGTCAACTGTTGAAGTGTGTGTTTTCAAAAAAATAAAAAATAAAAAATCCTCACCAAGCTTGTCCAGAGGTTCAGAGTGACAAGCAACGTTAAGTAGCAAATCCTAAAATTTCCTCATACCAGAATGTGTTGTGTGCAAGGAATGCTGGGAAATCTCTTAACCGGAATCAAGGAGTCTCACTGTTGCAGTTATTTGGAATGTGAAAAAGGAATCTGGAAACACGTCTCCTGTCTGTTCTGGCCCCACGATGGTGGAATGACCTCCCTGTGGAGGTCAGAACAGCTGAGACTGTGACCCATTTCAAACGACGACTGAAGACCCACCTCTTCAGGCTGCACCTCTCCCCATCCCTCCCTTCCCCCCTGTAAATGACTAAACTTAGGGTTGTAACTAGGCAGCTGTTTCATAGGTGACTTAGGCGCATAAACTGTCTTAACGACTACTTGTATTTATTTTTATTTTTATTTTTCCATAGATTGCGTTGTTGCCGTTCTCGTTGTTGGTGTTAATCAGTTTAACCATCAGGGTCCAAGTTGAACTATGCTGTTGTTCCCTGTACTTGGACCGGTACTTCTCTCTAGGGGTTTCGTCATACTTGTTCCTGGTTATGGTTATACACTTTGTTGTACGTCGCTCTGGATAAGAGCGTCTGCCAAATGCCTGTAATGTAATGTAATGTAATGGAAAGCATGTTGAAACGTGTTAAAGATTCTCAAAGGCATTCCATCACAGTGTTTAGCTTTCTGCGTACTGCTCAGCCATACAGGCTTATGCTGTGTGAAAATGCTTAGTGGATCAGGGGAAAGGACCTTTACAAAAACATCATTTATGTGCAACCTTTGGGAGGGTGGCAGTTAAATTTGATCAGTTGTTATGGCAGCGAGCCGCTCCCTAGCCCCTCCTCCTGAACTCCAGGGGCGCACGGAGCAAGCAGATGGGCCATCGCGGCTCCATCTGCTCTCCTCTCGTTACCCAGCATGCAGTGCAGCAATCGCAAAAATTAAAGAGCACTCAACTGCTTCATTTTTGCAGACTACAGCGTGTTGCTGTGCTGCGATTGTGACCCAGGATTCATATTTCTTTTTACTGCAGTGGTTAATATTTGGCAGTACTAAACGCTGTGTGCTCTTGTTTTTTGTTTTTTTTCTTTGCGGAATAAAACGGGTCTCCTGAGGAGGAGGGAGCATCCAAATATGAGAGAGAGAGGGAGGGAGGGAGGGAGGGAGAGGGAAAAGTCTAAAGAGCTCGGTTTGCTGTCTTTCAGCCACCTCAGTAATTGCAGGACATTTTCCTGGAACATGGAAGAAAGCAAAAGAACAGGGGGCCGGTGGAGCTGTGGCTGGCTCAGTCTCTCAGTTCAGCCCTTGCCCTTAGGCCAGCGGTCGGGGGCTTTTGCTGACTCTGTGAGAAACGGTCTCTGACACAGGTGGTGTTTACACACCCCAGCCCTCGGCATGTTATCCTGTTGTTGTGAGGACCGTCAGAGCCAGGGTGTCCTTTTCCCACGCTCCCTAACTGCAGGCGTGGCGGGAGGCCATAGACGGTGCCTCGGCCGGGCGGGTTTAGTTCAGGCACTTGTCTGCTCCCCTCAGGTGTCTGAAGCGCGACAAGGCGGAGCCTGTTTCAGTTCCTCCAATCAGAGACCGTGTCCTTAACTCCCCGCACATCTCCCCTTCGTGACCGTCCACGTCCCCTTCCTGCTCAACAGCGTGCTGCTGTTCTACAACTTCGGCAAGTCCTGGAAGTCCGACCCGGGGATCATCAAGGCCTCCGAGGAACAGAAGAAAAAGGTAAAAAAATAAAGGCTGTGTCGCCTAGCAACGCAGGAAGTCGGGCATTCTATAAGTGTCCACGAGAGTTTCCACGAGATTGCTGGTTATTCAAATTGACGGGTTGTTCGATACACGCTAATCTGCTGTTGTCAGGCCGTGTGTAGAAATGCTTGCAAAAAGTGGTTCTCTCACAAAATGGCTCTCCGAAGTGTTGGCTTGCAGCCACGAGGAAGGAGCTCCTTATTGCTGCAGACATCTACCTGCCCACTGCTGATCTCCATCTTTGTATTCCAGACCATTGTGGAGCTGGCAGAGACGGGGAGTCTGGACCTCAGCATATTCTGCAGCACCTGTTTGGTAAATTACTCCGGCATTTGCTAGTAGCTGTTTGATTCGCCTGGTTCTTGAGAAAGTCCCATGGGCAGCTATTACTGTCTGTGGGAGTACCTTATCTTATTTACAGGAAGTTACAGGGTAGTTTCGTTTGTCATTACTCCCCTCAAATACACACACAGAACCGCGGTTCAAGCGGCAGCTCTGTGCCTCACAGATGAATTTCGATTTCAGCATTGGTATGAGCAGACAACGAAACCGATTAAAGAACTGACAGACCAATGGACTTGCTTCTAAGATGGTGTAACTTTAACACAGAGTAATGTAACCCAAAATCTTAAACTCTAACACATTTTCCATTTATGTAAATGTTTTCAGCTGTGTCCTTGTATGACTTTGCTTTTGTGTGAGCGGAGTGAGAGAAGTTTGGTACACCAGCCGGTTTAGTGTTCAGCTTAGATTGGCATCTCATCAGTCGTGAAATAATGCAAGTTAAACTTTATTTTTCTCAGTTTCTGATTGGTCGGGTTATGAACTCTTTGTTCTGGAATGTGCTTCCCCTCCTGCAGATACGGAAGCCCGTGAGGTCCAAGCACTGCGCCGTCTGCAACCGCTGCATCGCCAAGTTCGACCATCACTGTCCGTGGGTGGGCAACTGCGTGGGTGCGTGGGAAAACGCTCGGCTAACGCTGGGCCAGCGCGTTTCGCTCCCCACACTCTCCTGCCAGACCTTCCGCTGCACAGTGTTCTGCCCTCGGGCCTTCATTAGCCTTGAATAGCGGTGTTAAGCAGGACCGGATGGTGCTCTGCTAGTCTCTCTCAGATTTTTAGCACATTGGCAGGACATTGAAGGAAAGTTTGGACTTGGTCTTTCCCCCCCCCCTTACGCTTGGCATGCTTGCCTTTTTTCCTCATTCGTCCTGTTCAAGTCTTGCATGTAATAAAACCGGCAACGGCTCCAGTGAATTAAAAAACTTTGCATTAATGAAGATGGCATTTCTCAGGATAGTTAGCCTGAGTTGCTTATGTTTAAGCAGTGAGATGGGTGGATTGAGCTCATGAATATGGCACACCTGAAGCGTGATCAAACCTTCCACTTCTGCTCTCCTGTTTGAGGTGGCTTTTAAGCAGTGGTGACCAACCCTGTTCCTGGAGATCTACCATCCCGCAGGTTTTCATTTCAACCCAAATTTGGCGCACCTGACTCTACTAGTCAGCATCTCAGTGCAAATCGCTAGCTGTTGGATGAGTTGTTGGGGCTGGAATGCAAAATCTACAGCACGGTAGATCTCCAGCGACAGGATTGGTTAACACTGCTTTAAAGGTTCAGAACTGAGCGAGAGAGATATGGAGAGGATAAGAAAGAGAGACGTGACTCAACCCCGTTGTTCCTGTTTACTGTTGTCAGGTAGTGGGAATCACCGCTACTTCATTGGATACCTGTTCTTCCTGCTCTGCATGATCTGCTGGATGATCTACGGCTGCATCTGCTGTAAGTGTCACTGCACCTGCATTCTCCACCAACTGGCTCTCCTCGGACAGTAACGGTCCACCAATCAGACTAGAGCTCCACCAATCAGACTGGAGAACGTTAATTTTTTAAGAAAACGGAAAATGGGATATACTTACTGCTCCCACAGTCTGAGGGCAGTGGCATTGTAAATGTTCAATACTTGATATTGTGGGTGGCGCTGCATTTGAGCAGGTAATAAGCTCTTTCCTCATGCTGTTAAAAACAATGATCTGAGGAGTGTGGGCAGAGGTGCAGCACCTGTACACCAGTCTGTATGAGGCCCTGATGCAGGCCCCTCCCCTCTCCTCCAGACTGGAGGATCCACTGTGCCACCAGCTACCACCGGGACGGCTTCTGGACCTACATCACCCAGATCGCCACCTGCTCCCCCTGGATGTTCTGGATGTTCCTCAACAGCATCTTCCACTTCATGTGGGTCGCTGTGCTCATCATGTGCCAGATGTACCAGGTGAGCACCTTACGGGGTGGGTTTGGGGGGGGGGGGGGGTGACCTCCCTGCCTGTGACCTCGCCCGTTTCTATGTCCTTTTTGGTGAGTTTCAGCACTTTTATATTTGGAAGGTTACACCTGGTATTGGCTTCAACAAGCTTAATGTGAGATTCCCTTTAGCATCACAGGCTGGCAGCTAACCGTGGTTAACAGTGTGTTTTGGGCCTGTGGGCCGGGCCTTGGGGCGAGCGAACGCATAGCGAAAGTGTTCTCTCGCTGCTGTGAGGTGACCCTCTCCACTTTCGCCCCCTCTCCCCTCAGATCGCCTGCCTGGGCATAACCACGAACGAGAGGATGAACGCCAGGAGATACAAGCACTTTAAAGTCACCACCACGTCCATCGAGAGCCCTTTCAAGTGAGTATGGGGCCCGCGTGCCAGTTTGTGACGTCCGTGGCTCCTCAGGGCTTTACCTAGTCCCAACTCCTGTTTCTGTGGTCACCTGCCGTGAGCAGTTGGGAATGGGGCTGGAAATTTGAACTAAAATGGAGTGTAGGTCCTTCAGGACGAGCCCTTCTTCTGGCAAGAATTTGAATCTCAAGGCGAGAGTTCAAAACTCATCAAAGACCAGCAAACGAGAAGCTGTTGGGTAAAGGGAGGTCGGCCAGGAACGAAGAACGGCCATTTTGTTCTTAAAACCCTTTAGCCGCGAGGTCAAGGCAGGTTACTGACCCTCTGCTCCCTCCCCCTCCTCCTTTCTCTCGCTCTCTCTCTCCATCTCTCCGCAGCCACGGGTGCGTGCGGAACCTCATAGACTTCTTTGAGTACCGCTGCTGCGGGCTGTTCCGCCCGGTGGTGGTGGACTGGACCTCCCAGCACACCATAGAGTACGACCAGACGACCGGGTCGGGCTACCAGCTGGTGTAGCGGGGGCGGGGCGCGGCGTCGGGTCGCCGGGGCGACGCTGGAGAGCGAGGCTGATCTCGGAGACTCTCTTTCCTGGATTGCTTACCTCACCTCACTGAGATTGGAGTCAGCTGGGAAGAGCATGCGGGCACGGGACAGGACGACGGAAGCAGCCATCCCCCCCCCAACCTTCCCTCCCACCCCACCAACCACCACCACCACCACGCCCCCCCCCCCAATTCAGAAGACTGGAGGCTCCTCCCTAAACGCGGACAGTGTGTAACTGCCAGCTTAGTGCTTAAAAAGGGAATTTACTCTTCTCTAAACGGGAGTCATACTTTGCAATATCTGAAATTTCAGTTTTTTGTTTTTGTTTTTTCTTTTTTTTTTAATTCTCTTTTCTTTTTCCTCGATCACAGTTTTGGTTCGTTTTCTCGCTTGTTTTGTCAGGATTTTTTTTCTACATCATTTTGTCGAATTTATTTTTGTTATTGTTTTTTTTTGTTTGTTGTTCATGCCTTTTGCATATTTATGCTCGAAACTTTTACTGTTCCATAAAAAGGACCCTTTGCGATCTGCCTGAAGGATCCCTATGAAAAGGGGGGGGGGGGGGGCGTGTCAGTATTGTGAACGATAGAGATCGCCTGTGTGGGATCCGGGAGTTTTGGGAGGGAAGGCGCTCTTTCCCTGGTCTGGCGGCAGTTGGGTTTTAGACGTGTCGGATTCAGATCCGTGCAGATCGCCTGACTAGTGCGCGAGGACAGTCGTCCCGTTTGCGCCCGTGCTGAATAAGTGTTGCCATTACTGTTGGCGAATGGCGTTTCAAGTTGTCAAATTGTGTATAAAAGTGTTTTAAACGAGAGTTAGATTGGAAGGTGATGAAGTCTGCATCGGGAATCAGATTCTAATCATATCATTAATATAAATATAGTATGAAAACGTGAGGCCTGTATATTTATTTTTTAAAGCTGTTTGTAGATAAACTGGATTAAATTAGGTACCATTCGCTATTTTAGGTTTAAAGTCATTTAAAATTTTTTATTGTGGGAAGGATATGTCCCATCTGAACTAACTTGACTTGGTGCGCATAGTCATGACGGGATGTGAAATACACATATGTAAATATATATATATATTTTCGAAAGTAGACGTGACTACATGTGCTCTTTGACCACAGGGAAAAAAGATTGTGGTGCGTTAAAGACCATTGTGTGTAAAGACGGGGGGGTGGGGGTGGGGGGTGACGTTTATAGAATGGTTAAAGTTTACAAGAGTGGTTCAGTCCTTGTGTTGTTTTCTTGTTTGTCTGTTTGTTTTTTTGTTTTTTTACACCATTTTGTATTTTCGTTGCGAGTTTATTTATGCGTTTTTTTTTTTCATATGATGACGCACTGGTCTACCTTGGTTCTGGTCTCGTCACTGAAGAGCGGAGCTGGTATCACTGCTTCTGAGGAACACTTCCATGTTTACAGTAAGAGGGAGGTCTGAGGCTTAACGCTGTGGAAATGCAACATTTTTATTTTCCGCAGAGCATTTCCAGTTTATTATTTTCCCTTCTTTTTTTTTTTCCAGTTTTCACATGAGTGGACTCTTTGTAAGAACCAGCAACCAACAGGATTAACACTAGTGTAAATGAATGTGTATCTGTACAGAAATGATCTAGTTAACCCCTCCTTTCTCTGTGTAAGTGATTTTTTTGTCAGTGTTAGTTGAAAGCTGCTCAGTTTTAATTTTATTCAACCCAAAGTTAAAAAAAAAAAAATGTAAAAAAACATTAAAAAAAAAAAAAGATAGTCATGTGACTGTAGCTTTTAGTGGTGTCCGAATACTGCTGTGTATAGGCTTATTAACCGGCGAGTACTCTGCATGCGTGATGCTTGGAGATTGGGCTGTCCCTACGTCACAGGTAGGGTATCACCATCGACGCTTCCCTAGCAGAAGGGAGCCATGTGTCTGTAAATAGTGAATGTTCAGTATTTTCAAGTCATTTAGATTTTTTTTTTTTTTTTCCTTTAAGCAACCCCCCACAATGTGTAGGAATATTTTTGGTTGTGGTCAGGTTGCCTGCACAGTTGTAATATATTTGAATGTTCCACGTCAAAGAAGGGGAACGGAGATTGAACAGATGTTTTTGTTTGTTTGTCCGTTTCTTTTTTCTCCTAAATTCTGTGTCATATTGCAGGGTTTGTTATACCGCAGGTTGTACAAACTGTAAAGACAGACGTAAGAGAAAACGGTTTTGTAAGTCTGGCGGGTTTTCTTTGGTGGTTTGGTGCTGTGACCCGGGACCCGGGTCAGAAACCCAGACAAACGGGGACAGCGTGGTTTTTCAATACGCTGGCGCAGAAAGATTGCATCATCAGTAATGGACGCAATGCATTATCGTGCTGGCCCTTCCCCTGTAGTGCTGATGCGGTCTGCAAAAAGATACATCCGTCTCCCAGAGATGCTGGTTTTAACTACAAACGTAAATTATCGAAAATATTATGTAGTTCTTCCAAAGTAAACTCTCCCCCCCCCATGTGATAAGCACATGAAAACCCAAAATATTTCATTTTTTTTACTGTGCCTCTCTATTTAATATTTGTCAGAAGAACCATATGTCCACTTCAGATGCAAACATATACTTGTTGGGCATGGTACAATTATAACGGGTTTAATAATAAAAGAAAATGTATACATGTGAAAATATCCGATTGGCATCTGTGTGTTCTTTAAACGACGCAAAGCAAAAAAGGTAAACTATTTAAAATCAGACAAGTTATTTCTGGGTATCTACTCTGTAGTTACTCCATCTACATGGATAGCAGTGAAACCCTGTTGTGCCTAGGAAAGAGCCTTGCTTATAATCTGCATCTTTTCAACCCTACAGTCAGAACAGCTCATTTTTCAAGTGAGCTGCTGAAGTTTGGCCCGTGCAGGTTTCCGTGAGAGTCCACTTCCTTTACTGCTCTTTGTGTGATTATCTTTTTTTTTTTAAGTTCACAGCAACTGCATAGACCTCTGCCTTCACTCAAAACCTCCCGAGTATCTTCGCATGCTTTGAATCCACCATCTTTGACCGACATTTTTGTTGCGAACCGTTTCAAACGGACGTCACGCTGACACCACAAACTTGCGTCACCGCCGAGTTCTGGAAAAGCTTTATTGACCGCAAAACAAACCAGACAGGAAGAAAAACAGCCTTTTTTTTTTTACACCATGCACTAATTCCCATCCCATCCAATGGCAGTTAGAAGTGAGTTGTGGTTCTTGTGGGTCGTGTTGTCGAAACCGTGCCGGCGTGGTTCACTGGGTGTGGACGAGGGCCCCCGCTCCTTGACCGTAGCCAAACCCTTTGGGCCCAAAGTTCTTTGCATAGCAACCTGGAAAACAAGGGAAACAAACTCCCATTTGTTTCACCTTGGACACGCATGCGTTTGTGGCTGTTTTCTGTCTAGGCTTTTTCATTGCTTTCCCAGCCTGGCTTCCGCTTATTACGCAGTCAAGAGTTGCAGTACAAAAGGACGGGCAAGGTGAGCACAGCCGTTACGGTTCTCGTTCTGCCAGCGTGGTTATGCAACTGTTCCTTGGGCACAGGTTTACTCCTGTTATCTGTCTTTGCCCCCAGTGGCTGGAAAGGAGCAGCAAGCGAGCCGTGATCGGTGGCAGGAAGAAGGAAACGCAAGGCTGTGATTGGCCCGGAAGCTCACCTTTACAGTATATCTCGCCGTCCTTCTCGGTTAGGGTGGTGGACTCCAATCTCTTCCCGCAGTTGGCACAGTTGAAGCAGTTCTGATGCCAGGGCTATGGGGGCAGGAGGGGGGCACACTGACTGAGGTCACGCCAATAGAAATCAAATATGGCAGCCGATGCTCCGCTGTGTGTGATGGGCACCTATGTTGTGCTGTTCCATTGCCCTGTGCTGTCAGCTTATAAAATCCTGGGGTTTTATGAGAGAATAGTTAAGTTGACAATGTGCCAAGCTCATGTTACTTTGTTATGACGCAGTGCTTCTCAACCCTTTGGGCAATGTGGCATGCATGTCCCAACCAGAATGTGTTGTGTGCTGTACTTGTGGAGTTTAAAAAAAAAACTTACCTACTGAGATGAAATGCCTAAATGACTATAGAAATGACTACTAGTGCTAGTACTACTATGACTAATACTAATTCTACTACTACAATTACTAATACTACCATGAGTAATGTCAGTATTTTATGGCACTCTAAATTTTGATTACTAATGCATTGGTTGTCATGAACTGCCTGAGCTGGTTTCGCCGTGGTAGGTCTCTGTTTGTGTGGAGGCATGTGCTGCGGTGCCAAAAAGCTAAATTGCAAAACTAAAACAAACCTTGCCTGCTCCCACCACCTTCTCAGCGGCATAAACCGATTCCCCACAGCGGGAGCACTTATCAGCTCCCCCAAATTTCTGTGCCATGGGGGAGGGGTTGGGGTTGTTGGTAGGCTCGTGGGCCTGGGTCCTGGGGGAGAGATTTGGGGAGGGGGGCAGGAAAAGGGCAGGGTGAGATTGGGACAGCATAGCCTTCTGCATAACTTTACGGTCTTTGCACAGGGAGGGGGGTGGGGTGGGTAGGGGTGGATAGGGGGGCGGAATGGGTGGTATTGTGTTATCACCACGGCAACCGGTGTCTGTCAGCAGTGTTGCATAACGGAGCCTTTCAAAACAAAAACTGTCACCCAAAAAACACCCTCCACCCCCCCCAGAGCCAGCTAAGGGTGGAACCCCATGAGCTTCAGCCAAGCTGAAAATCTATTTAAGATCAGGTTTCTCTGGACCAAATCCACCCCACCGCTCTTCCTAGGGTGTATTAGAGGACTGCATTCCAAGCCCCTAAACCCCCCCCTCCCCTTACACACACGCACACTCTGGATGGAGCAGAATGCTTTACAGTGCAGTCCTGGAATCCTGGGGGTGCTACATACAGGTGCCTTGAAACCGCAAAGCCCATGGATGCTGGGAAATGATTAAAAAGCAAAAAAAAACACCAAAAACCACTCAAGATGCTGGAACCCAGCGGGCAGTGCCGCACGTTAAAATTTGGGGACTCACTCCTCGGGCTTGATGCCCAGCCTCTCCCCGCGGTCCATGTTCAGGGTCCCGGCCCCCTGGCCATACCCGTACCCCTTGGGGCCGTGCTTCTTGCCGTAGCAGGACTTGCAGTAGACCTCCTGCTCGTGGGTGGCCAGCGTGGTGCTGTCTAGCCACCTCCTGCAAACCACTGCGTGCACACACACAAGGGCGCTGTCACAACCACAGACGAGGAGTCTGTGAACTAATATCACACTGAATATATCATTGTGCTAAAAAAAACCAAAAAAAACAGGGTAGCTATTGCAATGAAATGGCTTTTCAAAATTCGATGGAGTCACTATTTTTTTATTTTTTTACATTTTTTTTTGCTGTTTGTCACAATGATATGTAACCACCTGGGAGACGGTAGCACCTCAGCTGTTTTATTGAATTAAAACATGAATTAACAAACAAGAGGCATTTAACAGCGGGTCAAAATGATGATACAAAATCAGGGCTGCCCATCCCTGTTCCAGGAGATCTACAATCCGGCAGGTTTTCACTCCAACCCTAACAAAGCCACACCTCATTCAACAGCTGGAGAGCTGGTTGAGCTGCTAATTAGTAGAATCAGGTGCGCCTAAGTAGGACTGGAATGAAAACCTACAAGGCTGCAGATCACCAGACAACAGGGTTTGGCAGTCCTGGTCTTAGTGAGCTCAGAACATGGGTGTCCTATCTTATCCCGAAATTGGCTGGTCTGGGTGCAGGTTTTTGTTTTAGCTCAGCACTGGAGAGACACACCTGATTCTACTTACCAAGGCTTTGACTGAAGACCGCGACTCGTTAATTAGGTTATGCATGTGTCGTAGTGCTGGGCTAAAACAAAAAACAAAAACATGCACCCACACCGGCCCCTTTTTTCGGATAAGACTGGACGCCCCCGGTTCAGAACATCACGCTGAAGGTGGGCGTGTTGCTTACTGCATACGAAGCAGGCTTTGTGGAAGTGCTTTCCGTCGCACTGGACCTCCTCGGCGAAGTACACCGTCTTCTGGCACACCGCACAGCTCTTTCCCCCTCCCCAGTTCGGCATGGTGCGCTGGGACGAGAAGGGAAGAGATGAGCTTCTGCAAAAGGGAGGAAGCGGTGGCAAGTCCTTCCTGTCTCTGTGTGAGTAAGGCTCAGCCACTTCATATCCTGTGACCTCATGTGAAACTAAAGCATGATGATATAGTCATACCAGATTTTGTCCTTGCTACACCTTTTGGTAAAGAAGTCATAAATTGTTCATGTTAGTACAAAAATGCTCTATAATTTTTCTCCAAAATAATGACTGCTCTCTCAACCAATCCAGCAAACAAACATGCCAAACTATCAGTCTCAAAACATCTTTGGGTGAGCTTTGTAGTTCTGTTATTTTTATCACAGCAATGTCAACTGTTTCCTAATGCAGAATTTGGGCCACAGTAAATGTTATTGGAAAACATGAAGCTATTGTTTTAATGTTAGGAAAACCATGCGTGCCGCATTTCCGCCCACAAGGGATAACTCTTAAGTTTACAACCAAAATTACAATAGCAACAAACTACCACCAAGTCACAAAAATCACAAGCAATATATTTACTCGCATATATCACAGCTTTTGAATCAGACCATTGATTTGATTGACACACATGCAGTCGTTGCTAAAAAACATTTTAATGAGCGCGTGCACACCGTGCAGGTAGGCTCTCCCTCTCAGTTCAACGCTCGAGCGTCAGGCACTTAAAGAAATTCTCTGAACGGTAACTTTAACTTATTTTTTTACGGTCACTTGGTAGCCTATTTGTATCATTTGTATTTTATTTATTCCTCGTCGTTTGCGAAAACCTAGCAATGTCAGTTATACACCTTCCAGGCAAAGTTAATTCCCCTTTTATCCAAGTCGATATAGGCTAGCTGTCTGACAGTTTTCGGTGCCTTTTATTTTGCATGCTATTTAACAACGGGATTTAAAGCGCTTTGACAGTGAGTAAAGTCGCTATGTTTATTAAACAAAAACTCGTTGTTACAACTTGCTTGCTTGCTACTTTGTAGAACTCCGAAGAATGTAACTAATTATTGCAAGAATTCTATGAAAACAGCGTTAGTCCAATATAGTTTGAGGGTGTTTGCAATTACAAGCTGCATACAGGTTTTCAAGAGACAAGTACTATTGTACAGCAAAAAATAATTATAACTACCTTAAAGTTATGAGTCTCCTGCAGCTCGATACTGTGGCCAAACATAGATTGAATTGAGGGTTAAAGTTTAAGACATGTATTCCTGAAGACTTGCCTAAAGTTACAATTGGACCATAGCCCCCAGAAGACTACCGTTGTAAAGTTCTAATGTTTAACTTTTTTTGCGGTCGATGGATACGCTGCTCTGACTGCGTACAAACATAAAGGATTTAATAAAACATTAAATTCACAACGCCTAAAAAATCAAGTTTGCTCAAATAGGTTACAATAGTTCGACCGTAGTCCCTTTTCCGCGTTCCGCTGCAAATACAGTACGTGTGCAGATTTTAGCAGGTCTTATCGCCCTATAATTCCATGGTGGTGTCATTAGACGTGCGTTCATGCAAAATAAAAATCAAGCTTTGATAATGTGGAATTCGTTAAGCAACAAAAACAACAACAACAGACCCTTACATTGTTGGCAGCAGCAGATATCACGCTCCGCGGCAGACCAGCAAGTCTTCTCTGTAACTTCGCAGATGCATTACTGTCATATTCGTTATAGGTGGGGTGAGGGAGGGATTTGCAGACTGGGGTGGAGAATTTTCTCCCACACAAACCCTGCGTCACACTGGGCCTAAAACACACGGTTTATGCAATGTGTCATTTGATTAGTATTTGTCACTTTATTTGTCGCTTGTTTTGTAACTGGTGTGAATTTCCAGATCACCTAGTGGCCTATTTTGCATCAGTTTGTGTTTTTATGAACATGGCAATTAATCATTTGACATCAAATTATAATGTACAATTGCCTATAAGGTATACTGTGGTTTGTGCACAAGCAGATGAACATTTTAATCTGTAATTTTTAACATTAGGACTAAACTGCAGTGGTGAGTTTATTTTTAATTTTTAAGGTAACTATTTTTCACCCTACAGACCATGCAGTGCTGCAGGAAGGTGATGCTGATTGGAGGAGAGGCGTATCTCTCTCTCTGGTGAAATCCAGTTACCTGTGGGCACTTCCCATGACATGGACCAGAGCCAGGGCTGCAGGTGACCCCAAACTGACCCTACCCTGAAACAGTAACGCACCTGACTCCACTAATCAACCACTAGAGTGGTTGCTAAGCACCCTGATTAGTAGAATCAGGTGTGCGCACCCATACTGGCCCTTTCTGTTCTAATACCCCAGCTCTAAAACATGAAAAGCACCTAATTAAGAAAAATTAACTGCTTGTTAAAATTCTGGGATTGCAATTGTGGTTGCAACAAAAACCAGCATACACTCTTTTCTCCAAAATCTTTCAGTTTATTGATCTGTCCCCCTTTTCCCCTCAGAGTTCAGCCCAATCACCTTTTTAGGAATAAGACAGGGAATCATTTTTCCCTTTTTTTTTCTCAGATGGGCTCGGTTGAGCGATGGCTTTCTTGATGCCCTCTTTAAAATGGCCACTGTAATGCACCTGACGGCCGTCTGTCTTGCAAATGGCGCTGTGCAGAAGATAAAAGATTGACGGATGGCTGTCTAATGGTGCTGCCTTCAGCTTTGCTTTATTCCTCTGCTGATAGAGCCACTCAGCAGACCTGCGCTTTATGACTGCGGGAGAGAGGTCTGCTCGTCTTCAGAGAGGTAAATCAGCGCCAGCTTCTGTAGTCCTAGATGACTGCGCTCCCATTAGCAGTCTGGGAATCGTAGTTCAGCCCTGTCAAAGTGCGACAGGATAACTCAATTTGCATCACTGCTGTTGCCGTGTGGCTTCTACCCTGCTATGCCTGCGTGTGTTTGTGCGGTCGTGCGTGTGTGTGCACATGTTTGTGCATGTGCGTGTTTGTGTGTGGTTGAGAGAGCACAGCTGATGAATATTTTGACCTTGTAATGCTTTGTTGTTGAAGGAAATTGCATTAAACTCGTAGACAATTGTGCCAAGGGGGGGAAAAGGAACAAACCAGTATAATTACATCAGATTGCCGTTCATTTATTTTTCATCCATAATAAATGTAGATCATCAGACATGGCTGCAATCCAGGCAAATGAAAATCTGAGCATCTGTGCATTTGTGTCGGACCCTCAGGCTTTGGAAGAGGGGTGGGGAGGAGGCTGGGTTTGGTACACCATAGGCCCAGGTGTCAACCCGCAGTGGGTTGGCCACTCTTTCGATTCCACACTGCAGGTTTGGTGCACATGGTCAGATTTGTGCACCATGCAAGGTAGGCATGGCTCCACCTTCACTGGTCGTAATCTGGAAGATTTAGAAGGGAAATAACAACCTGCCCCGTAAATGTAGACCTCCCTTTGAGATCATTGCCAGCATCAGCCCTGCCGCTTCAGTTTGCAGGCCAACATTCTTTTCTTTTTTTTGCAGCAAGACCTCAGGCCGTCCGGCCATTCCTGTTAGAGGAACGAAGGCCCTGGAGAGAGTGGTCCACCTCTTCCTGTCTGACTGCAGTGCTTCCTGTCTACCCGTGGTGTAATATGTTTACCACCTGTAACAGTAGGCCTGTCTGTACCACCCACATACTCAGGGCTCCTGAAAGTCAAACCAGAGGTGCTTGTGTGTGTGCTTCGGGATTAGATACTGTGAGTCACTGAAGAAGCTAATACCTTAGTTCCTGGCTGCAGTGTGGACACAGGAGGAGGAGGATCAGCTTGCTCAGCTGAAGATGGCGGGTGTAGCCTGGGGCTAAGGGACACAGAGAGCTGAAATACTCCTCCTCTCCTCCTCTACTGATGCTTATTCAGCCTGGTCCTGTGAAGGGGGTGGGGTGGGGTAAGAGGGTAGAGAGAGAGAGAGGGTTCTGTGCTTCTCAATGTTAACAGTGCACTGAGCTTTTTTTATTTTATTGTGCATGTCTGTTTTCCTTCACTGAGAAATGAAGCTTTGACGAATTTAGTTGCATCATTTCCTTTCAATTTTTCTTGAGCAGCGAATATGTTATCCAGAAGCACAACTTCATTGTGTGATAGATGGTAATCTTTCATATCTTGTGTGTGTGGGAGCTTTTTTTATTAGTAATTTATAATTGCATTCTGCACGCTTGAAGGGGTGTAGTGTGCCTCCCCTTTACGCCCTAATTAAAAGAGAGTTAATTAAGTTTAAGTGTTATGTGAACTCCTCAATGGCACCGAGGCCGCATACCCCCTGACCAGTCAGGGAGTTTTGTGCAGACCTTCGTCGAGTGTTGTCTTTACTGATTTGCGCCGCCTTTCTGCAAAACCTTTTCATTCCGTTTTTCAGAATTTGGAGGAAATTGAGCGTGTCATTTGACATGAATACATTTGAGGAAATGAAAAGTCTATTTTTATTCTGCATTTCTAACATGAGCTCTCTACCCGCTTTTGTCTTCACTGTGTAAGGCTGCTGTTCCATCGAGGGCTCCGGGGCCACAGGCCTGTTTAACAGGTATGCTGGTTTGTCTCTGTTCCTTCCACACTGTTTGCAGAATAATGGCTTCTTCCAAAACAGCCGCACAGGCTAAGCCCATGTTTACTGTCCCCGAGCAGCATATGGAAAGGGATGTCACTGTTCAAGGGGGGGGAAAAAGGTTTAAACATTTATTTATTTATTTAGGTTTAAGCATGTTTAGAGTATTGTAATGTGAATGTAGTTTGCTTGGATTCAGTAATATAGGGATTTTCTCATAAAAAAATAAAAAAAAGAGGCAGATATCCTGGATTCAGGTTTACTTTTACTCTGAACCACTATTTATACATTTTAGGCCTGTAAATAAGTGCTGTAATTTTCCTTAGCCAGTGTGGCAGTGGATAATTTAAAACTTCCTTTCGGCTTTTATTTGGAGTTGACATTCCTCTGGGCAGCAGAACTCTATGGCATTTTAAAAGTTATTTCTCACGGAGACCCGCATCAGTCGCCCTTTAGATTTCACAGCTCGTTTCTGCTGGCTCTGACTGACCGTGCGATGGATACCACAGCGTCGAGTGGAGCTACGGACAGCGTTCGCCATAAATCTGCTAAAGATGTAGATTAGCATGACAGATGGCGGCTGGGCAGTGTACTCTGATGGTAAATGTGCTGTGAGACTCCCATGTTCACTTGACCTAACACTTTGCAATCTCGCGAAGGAGACAAGAAATTAATGCTTGATTATGTCTGGACAATTCCATTTTTTATTTATTTTTTTAAAGAGAAGATTCCATTTTTAAGTTCTCATTGCTGTTCAGTGTCTAGATAAATCCTATAAATGTGTCAAGGAAATGTATGCTGGGTTGAAGTGGAATCTATAGACCTGCATTGGTTAATTATTTTACATCTGAGGGTATGCTGATTGTGTGATAAGTCTTTCTTGTGGGACCTCGTCCCACACCTCTGGCTGCTGGTTCTCCACAGAATTATTCGACTGGCATTTAGAAGCGTGGTGAGTTCTGCTCAATGTCACTGTGAGGCCGTTGCAGACTCAATTTCCTCATTAAGTCAGACCCCACAAATCCTTTGATTTGCCAGCCCACTCAGTACTCAGTGTTTGGCCGTGCATGGGTGATGTGGCACCATCTACTGGCCAGGGGGGTGCACTTAATCGTAATAAGCAGTGTTATCAGTGCAGATTTATCCTTCTCTGCACAGGAGCGAAGCCCGTGCTTCGTTTGCTTTGGATAGGCCGCGCATGCATGTGAAATCTAAATGTGCAACACGGTGACATTGGCTGTCTGGGAGTTGTAGGGGGCGTTTGCAAGGTTAACAGGCTGGATATGAAACCTGTTCGCTCTGTGAGGGGAAACCGCTAGGCTGGGTTCTGGAGGCTTGAGGAAAGGGTAATGCCAAACACTGACCTTCTGAGATGTTACAACAGGGCTGTGCAGCACAACATGTTCCTTTTTCTGGTTCCCATATTTCTTATTTCATTTCCCTCCTGTGCCTGGATGTTACTGACTACCCAGGGCCGCAAGGGGGGGTGTGGGGGGGCAGTGGGAGGCTCAAAGGCCTAGAAGATTTTAAATAGCTGGGAAAGGGGCCCACAGAGATTGTATTTTCACTGGGCCCAGAATTTTGTGCTACACCCCTGCCTGGACTGTACTGTATCTATGCCTTCTGTAGCACATGCGTATGCCACAGAGAGGATGAGAGAGGGAGATCGAACGCTATTGAATGTTGGGTTGTAAATTCTTCCCGTGAGAAGTGGGTTGTGATTAAGAGGCTTCCTGTCGAGCAATATTCTGATTGGATCGTCTTCCGCTGATCATTTTGGACTTTGGATTCGTTCCATCTCCTTAAATCAGTTTCCAACTGCAGCAAATTAGAATTCCAATGGCTGGAGATTTAAATGGTGGTGGCGTTGAGAGGGTTGATGACGTGGCTGTGATTTGTAATGGCTGACTGGTACATTAACGCCTACAGATAATTTTGCTGAGTCACCGAGAGTGGCGTCCCTCTAGCTACTGTTAATGACGCCAGGCCAGATATATGTGCGCGTGAAACTGCTAACTCATGGACATTCATGGAGTGAAAAGTCGGGGCGCTGTTCAATGTATTCAGGCACTGCAGGTTGACTTCATAATTCATCACTGTGCAAAGGAAAGTTCAATCTGCAGCGTGACCTTTTCCGACTGTTTAACTCTCAGACTCGGAGATGGATGCAAAGGTCACCCCCCCCCCCCCACCCTTAGTGTTCAGTCATCCTTACGGTACAGACAGACTGGCTCGAGGAGCGTCATCAGCGTGTCTGGCTTTCGCGCATCCAAACCCCCTGGCTACAGAACCGGAGTCATCGTTAGGCTTAATGAACACCGGTGTCCAGGGCTCAGCGTTCAGGCCCAGTTGATTTAAACTGTGACATCAAGCTTTGGCAGAATAAAAAAATCTGTGCCCTGAGTTTAAGTTCCTTTTGCCTGTGTCATAACCCAATGTACCACTAGGGGGTCCTCTTATTCCTTAGATTAGTGGTTCTCAATCTAGGTCCTGGGGGACCAACTGCTGGTTTGCATTCCAACCTCAACAGCAATCCCAAAATTTTAACAAGCTGTTAGTTTTTCTTAATGAGGTGCTTTTCATGTTTTAGAGCTGGGGTCCCCAGTCTTATACAGAAAGGGCCAGTGTGAGTGCGCACACCTGGTTCTGTTAATCAGGGTGCTTAGCAACGACTCGAGCAGTTGATTAGGTGTGGACAGAATCAGGTGTGTGCACCCACACTGGCCATTTCTGCACTGCAGTTTGAGAAACACTGCCTTAGAATCCTGGGTGCTTCGCGAAAATTGTATAAATGTGAAAGTGCTCATAGACTTCTACATCTCATAGGACTCGTTTAAAGGAAGGAACTACATTTTGAGTTGAGAACTTTATTTTTTTTTAATACAAAATGTGTCCAGTTTTTGGCAGTTATTAACCCAAACAAATCAGCTGAAAATCGCTGGACTGTTTTCATAGTAACAGTGCTCTATTACAAAAACCCCCCAGGAGCAGCCGAATAACTGTTGTCTTCCTTTCTTTTCAGCACCATCACTGGACGGGCGTCTGTCGGAATGGTACACTCCCCATCCACTACAGCACAGCTTGATGCTGCTGAAGACGGGCATTATTTCAGCAGGTAATCGTCCCGAAGGTCAGCGGCGCCTGTGGCGGCGAGACTGTAGCGGCCGTTTGTGAGCGGGAGGACGACCGCGGCGCTGGAGGCGGGGTCAGCGCAGAGGGCGGGGTTTACCCCAGCCAGCCAGCGCCGTCACTCAGGACGTTGTGGGTCATGTGACTCGGCCGCACGGCTCCTCCCCTTATTCGACCTCTGCGTCAGGAGGAAGAGCGGCAGTGGCAGCGGCTTCGGGAAACGGCACCGGCATCCGGACGCTAATACGCCAGTAATGGAGAGAATGAGTGATCTTGTGTTTTTGTTACTGGGGTTGCCATGCCAACAGCGAGCTGAGATGTCTTGCTGGTGATTGCAGCCTGATGCTCCTTTCCTTCCTGATAATTTTCTTTTATCAGGAAGGATAACACGCACGCACGCACGCACGCACGCACACACACACACACACACACACACACACACACACACACACACAAACATGTTGGAACAGCAGATTGGAACTGCCATGACAGACGGACTGCACAGCACCCACACACTCCCTAATCTTTCGCCACCTGATAGGCTTTTGCTGTGTTGCTTCCCTTTGTCATAATGTATTCCAAAAGTGTGACACCTCACCCTTAAAAAAAACGTTACATCGCTGTATGGGTTGCACGAGGTTTTGGTCCAAGGTGAATGTTCTCTCTAGCTGGCCTGTCAAGGGCTTCAGTGGTAGAGGGTTTGTGTAAGTTTTAAAATAAGTTATCCTTTTTGGCAAACCATCAGGTAAGCCTATGCCAAGCAGTAAGCCTCACAAAAAAAATTATACATTTTTTTTAAAACTGCAAATATGAGTGGACTGAGTGCCAAACACTATCAAATCAAGGATGATGCACCACGCAAATTAAACATTGGGAAATGTGTTCATTGTGTCACTGCTATAGAACTTATGGCAAAACCAGCCCCCATTAGCTTTTTTCTATCTAAACCGTTTAATATTTACTTTAATATTTTTAATTTCAACAATTGATAACATCAATAAGGCCTTTAGTTTGGCGTTTGTGACCGATTTAAATTTAGTTGACTCCAACCAAATTGCATTATAACTAAACGACTTTTTTTATTTTTAAACCCTCAATGGGTTGCAGTTGCTCGAACTCTAAAGCTGCAAAGCTTCAGCGGGTTTGCTGTTTGTGTGTGAGTGTGTCCTGAGCAGCATCGGCTATAATTCTCGGTGAGCTAAACGGAAAGGGAGGAAGGTGATCTAATTTCCACACTAAATCCAATCTGTCCGAAACGGGCGTGCGGAGCGGGCGGCTCAATCGATGGCGCTGGGCCGCTGACGTCCGTGTGGAAGCGGCGGTGGAGGGAGGGGGGAACCCGTGCTCGCACACGCATTGTGTTTCCCTGAATGGTGCGGACGTCATAATATCGTTATGTTTTATCTGGGATCTTTCTCTAGTGTCTAGACTACGTAAAAGGATAAAAGTATGTGTGGTGTTAACCAGTGAAGTGAGAGACAGTGATGTCACCCAACTACAGAAAGGACATACCCTGTATTTGCTATTTTCTGTGGTCGAATAGGAATGTAAGAAAACAATATATGGTGATAAGAACTGCATCAGGCCTGGATTTGAATGGCCGGAGCGTACCTGCTCCTACTGTATGACCTGTTACATTATTTTTCGATTGGTTTTGTGGGGGGAAAAATAAGTGAAGATAGACAGAGCTCAGAGAGAGTGAGAATTCCGAAGGCAGCGCGTGTCTGTCTGATCTGGCGCATTGCAGATCTCTGCGGGGTCGGGGTGAGGGGGGGGGGGGGGGGGTGAGAGCACTGACATTTGAAGGTGAGTCAACAAGGTCACCTTTTAATGGCGGTGTTCCACCGTGCTGAGGCAGACCCCCCAGTACGCAGAATAGAGACGTGTTCACCTCCGTCCTTTAGCATGCTTCCATACACGCATCTACGGATTCATGATCTTATTTATACATTTACTCTGAAGTGGGAATATGGACTCTAAACAGTCTGGCCTGCCGGTAACCGTCTGGCGTTCCCAGAATCTCTCCCATTCAGGCAGTAACTGAGTCCAGCCCCTCCTTGACTCGTCTGTTAGTATGTTGGGAGTGGATGACACCATTCCGTACCAGTAATATTTTATTCAGAAATATTTTATTTACAACAGTGAATTTTCAGCGCTACAGTAAACTGAACTTTTCGGATGATTGCAGAGCCGCAGAAGTCGATGGCTATCGTATCGCCTATTTGAGCTTGCCTGATCAAACGGTAAAATGGACGACTTTACAACTAGAAATAAACTCGCGACGTTGTAAATATTGACAATGAAGGATACACTGTCATTAGACCCGAATGTGGGAAAAAAAAAAACAAAACCGAAATGGACTAGCAGTGAGGCCAAAATCTGAAGGTGAAAAGAACGGGCAGGTCTGAAAGGTCCCTGGATGCTTAGGAACTATTCTCTTCGCGATTAGTTCCTGACTCTTAAAATGAAGTTTCACTGCGGGAAACACCCGTGAGAGTTTACGAAACGAATGAAATGGCAAGTCGTTTGTAAAGTCGTGACATTCCTGGCGTGTGCTTTGTGGACTCCCAATGGGGAGAAAATGCTGTGCTGTGTAAGAGGAAGAAAAACATTGAATCCATTTTCAGGGAAAAAAAGCAAATATTGTGATATTACCACACTAGATGAAAACATTTAATTTCATTTAGTAGTATCTTGTAGGGGCAATGGAGAAACAAACATGTATTATTTAAAAAGATGAGTCTGCACTGACATTAATGCCACAAGCATATTTCACATTAATCATTTATTTTAGCACTGTTAGGGGTGTCAGGATGGTTTTGGACATCTTAAATACTTTTTTGAGGCCTCATGACACATGGATTAAAATGATGCTTTAAACATGTGGAGCCAGGTATACTTGTGTTTTATTGGTAATGGGGAAAAAAAATAACCATACATGCCAATCCAGTTGTATTAGTCCACCTGCAATGCCACAGGGTCAGCCAGCATGTCGCCGTTTGGCCCTGTTGAGGTTCCTGTGCTCCATTCTGCCAGGTCTTGAGTGGCTGTGTCTGTGTTTACAGGGGCCAACCGGTCGTCTGAAGACATCGCTGGGTCGCCAGCCATGACTGAGGTGGGGACTGGTAATGATTTGTCTGAATGAACGTCTACCGCAGGTAACGTCACCAACCCCCCCCCCCCGAGCCTCTCCAAAGCACTCTTACAGTCCGCATTTAATTACTGCCCCTCTAGTCTAGAGCAGTGGGTGCATCATTAAGGGCTGGCCTTTTTGGCATTGCCAGATCTGCCCTCAATGACTTAATTTGCCCAGTCATTGTACTCCCTCTGAAAACGGAAAGTGAGTCACAACTGCAGACGGCGCGCACATCCTCGGGTTAAAGACGTTGGAAATTCAAACTGTGCCTCCAGGAAGTAATGTTGTGCATGCCTGATCTAGCGGTGATACTGCTGAATAATAAAGTGGGGGGGGGGGGAAAATGAAACTCGGCTCTGTTGCAGACTGGGTAATGGCAGCATGCAGTATTAATGTGTAGCTCTGTGTCCCCCCGCCCCCCCCCTCCCCTCCCCTCTCCCTCTGTGGTGATAAAGCAGTTATCATGCCGCCTCTGAGTATTAGGGAATGTAATCTCTGTGTCATGGGTTTTATTAAAAGGAACATTTTCCACAGTTCTCCACGCATAGCTCTATTAAATAGTGCACTGTGTACACGTCTTTTCTCCTCCGACTGTTACGATTGATGAGTGATTAGGAAGAGCCTTTTCAAGACTGCAGAATTTTTCAAAAATGTAATCAAGTTTGATGATGAGGATAAGCAATAATTCAGTTAAGTCTGGGCAATTAGGCAAGTCAATTTGTTTAGAACAGCATGTTCCTGGAGATCTACTGTCCTGCAGGTTTTCATTTCAACCCTAATTTGGCGCACCTGATTCTACTAATCAGCAGCTTAACGAGATGATCTGACGTGCTTTGCTAGGTCTACAGTGCAGTGTTTGGTCTTCAGTCCCTGGGTCTACACAGTGTGCGGTGCATCCAGCATCTGGGCTTGAACACTGGAAAAAGTCTCAGCTGCTTCCATTACCAGTCCAGGTACAATAAGTGAGTTCATGCATTAAGCAGACCCCCCCCCCACACCCCACACCTCCATACACACACAGACACACTCATCACAGTGTCAGATCTCCATGGCTCTGAGGAACGACTCTGTTTATGAGGATCAATTTTAATTAGCGGATGTGAAATGGAAATGGATTTTATTATTCGTGATGCATCACGCTGTTCCGTGGGGAGAGATAATGGGGGGGAGGCGGTCGCTCGGGGGGGCTGTGGTACACTCAGCTCAGGGCAGCAGGGGAAGGGAACACACTGTTCAGGACAGGAGCTGCTGTGTCACCACGGTTCTCTGGAGTGCACTGCCCTGAACCAAGGAGCTACCAGTTCTAATGCCTGGCCTGGGTGGACCATCGCTGCTGCCCTCTAGTGGGCAATGTCCTCAAATTCTTCTGAACTCGACACTCTGCTCAGAGAGAATTATTATTTTTTTGGATAAAATAAGAAGTAAAGGCTTCACTTGACGCTACCCAGCTAAGACAAAACGCTTTTTCAATGTTTCTGCCATATAGTGGCAATGTTATAACATTCCAGTAACATGGTTGAGAATATTTTGTGTTCTGGGTAGCCAATCAGGGCCTGTGGTCTGGGCTCCCTCTCTTTGTTTTATCTTTATACCTCTTGCAATACCACTCGCTCTGTGACCCCGAAGTCATTCAGCCCACATCTGAAAACTGGGGTTCTTGGGTTTCCTCCCCCCCTGTGGAGTTGTGGAGTTTCAGTGTAAAAGATATATGTACAGTGTCTAACTACCGGCCCATCTATCTTCCTACATTTCAGTGACAATTATGGTGACAGGTTTATGATGCATCTCAAATTCTTGGTTTATCTACCCCGAGTTTGGAGGTGTCCATTTCTTTGGGGCGCGATTGGCATATTGCAGTGGAAGAGGTGGCCGGTGAAAGTCTGTTCCACAGATATTTTGGGCCAATTAAGCTGACAAATATCAGATGTTTTGCAGATTTTGTCCATTTTCCTTCATTCGGAAGACATTATTTACGAACTACTGGCAATCTGAAACAGATGTCTGGTAATGAACCTTTTTTTTTTTTTAAACATCAGTTTTAAAAGCAGAATTTCCTTTGTCATGTTGATGTGATGGTGGATCAAATGGCTGTAATTCGGCCCAGTACATAGAAAGGACCGATGTGGAACCTTCAGCAACAGAGACTAATGAGAGGAAATGACATCATATACTCCACGGCGGAAAAATAACGAACGATCTTACCCCAGCGCATGCATTGCTTTCGATAATATTTCTTAAGTTCTTAACATTCATGAGACATTTTATTTTATATTGCAGCTGATGAGATATGGTTCACTAAACCAGTTTATAATAATGGTGACAGTGGATTGCTTTATAACACATATGATGTATATTACAGTATTGCTGTGCACAGAATATAGCATTTCATATCTTGATCTCAAAGTGGGGAACTTGCTTTAGCCGCCACCAATGCGTCGCACCCATAGTATAGAGGTTTCATAGATCCTGTGATGGCAGCTACAGTGTGTTGTCAATCATTTATTTGTTGATGCCAATCAAATTAATTTGCTCTCCAAGGCAAAACAGTGGCTTTTGTTTTTATCAGTGAGTGGGCAATAGCTCTGCCCAGTTTTTGGGGATCTCATAATTCAGCACTGGCTGATCATTGGACTCCCCACAGCAACAGAGGGAGGGAATTATTTTTAGTTATTTTTCTGACTCTGTACTCTGGGCCATTGGATTTGAAATGAAACAATGGATATGAGGTTAATGTGCAGACCGTCAGCTTTAATTTAAGGGGGGTGTGTGGGCCTCCTCCGTTCCATCCAAATTCAAATTAATATTTTTACCTGCCGCCGACAACAGCGAAATGGGTTGTTTTCCTGTTTCCCCTCATGCCTGTTCAAGAGGGTCAAGCAAACAAAGACCAGCCTTTTGTGGCATAATTACCCTGGTTTCCTTGGCAATATTCCACAGAATGCATTTAATCAATTAGACACTTGCTTCAAGCATGCTACTGTTCCCTTGGTCACAGAAGCCAAGGGGAGAGCTATAGAGGCTCGACATCCCTGCATTCTCAGACCAGTTAATTGGGTTTGAATACAATACCAGGCCACTGCTAATTACCACATCACTGTGTTAATGTATGAATTCTCCAAGACGTTCGCGTGAGTGTTTGGTGTATAATTATGTTTTGAAGATTCAATGCTTTGCATTGCAACACTGAACAAAAACATAAACGCAGCATGTAAAGCTAAGGTGTCAAGCTGAAATAAAGGATTTTTTCCATGCTCACAAAAAGCTTATATTCCTTTCAATTTTTGTGTTTAAATCACTGTCTGTGAGCCTTTCTCCTTTGCAGAGTCTTTCCACCCCACAGGTGTGGCACATCAAGACACTGATTAGCCTGCCTGATTGACGCACAGGTGTGTTCTGGAGACGGTGAACGGCCACTCTGAAATGTGCAGTTTTGTCACGCAACACAAGCCATGGCTTTCAACCGACAGTTAAGTAAAATCTTTGAAATTGTTGCATGTTATATTTTCTTTTTGTGGAAATAATTACCGTTTGAGATGGGGAATTATCCGATATGAAAGGTTGTGTAAGTCGCTTTGGATAAGAGCGTCTGCTAAATGCCTGTAATGTAATGATGTGTGTCGACATTTTTGTATATAGCCCATTGAAATTTCCCTGCTCTTAATATATATATATATAATGTGTTTTTTTTATTTTATTTTTATGTTTTTATTTATTTATTTAAATCTGTGAACCCCTTTCCCCTCAAATGCTGCCAAACGAAATGTGTGCCTGCACCATGTGCTTATCTTGCACTATATTTGGTAATCCGGTACAGGTGCTCCCATTCAGTACTAATTAAATGTACGCAATGTTTTATTCTTGGGTTAAATGGCTGTCGGAATTTGTGAGACATAATAATCACTAATGTATATCTAGAAAAGGCTCATATTTTATTGAACTTCGGCTTGTCGTAAAAATCGGTGACGGCGATTTGGGGTGCAACAGCGCCTCACGGTGCACGGACGGGCATCTGCACGCGGCGCGGGGTCGGTCCGCGTTCCAGGGTTTGGTAGTGGGAATCGGCGTGGCTTGCGACCAGATCTGAAATAGATGAGCGAGCCTCGTACGGGCGGCGGGGAGTGACAGCCGACTCCCGGCTTTGCGCTTGCCTCTCCAGGGGAATACGCGTTTTCCGCACACAGGCAAACCTTGTAATCTATTTATCCGGAACGTTTGGGTAGCTACCAAAGAGGACGCCGCCTCCAAAAACTGCTGGCAGGTAGGCGGCTTTGTCGAGGTTTCAGTCAGTTGCGTACGTTGTTCTAGTGTCGGCTTTCATTTCTCAAGATAATTTGGAGAAATGCTGTCGTCCTTTTGAGGTTAATTGAATGAGAACGTGATGAATGTTAAAACGCATGTATAGTCGCCTTAAAAACTGGTTTGTATGTGCATGTGCGTGCGTATATATCTCTATATGACTTTTGCTTCATACAGTATGTGGCACGTGTGCGCATCGGTGGCATTCTGTTGCTTGCGGAAAACGCTGGATGATTTTATGAATGTTGCAGGGTTTCTTCCTACCAGAACAGGTGAACCGGCACAGGGGTTTCGCGGAATGACGGCAGGTTGAGAAACTGAACCGCATTATTTTCTCGGGTTTGCCATCCCTCCCAAAACACGGGTCGCTTGTGCCATGCAGCGCGGGGATAAAGTGTTGCTCGTTTTAGGCTACTTGTGATGTGATTGAGTGACGTTGTTTATTTATTTTTTTTGGTGTTTGGTAAACTACTGGCAGTTTTTGTTTGTTTGCTTTTGGTGGGATGAGAGGTGAGTGTTCAATACGATGGTATTACGGGGTGGAAGGATAGACGCCACTGAACACGAAGAAACTCGCGTATAACCTTTTCTGGAGCGGTAGAGCTGCGAGTGTAAAACGGGCAATCGCGGGCGGTACGGTATGAGAATTCATAATTATTTTGTAATCCATCGTGTCCTCCTTTAAAACATATCAAATGCTCTTACATTGCCCGACGCCCCTTTCTGTACAATAATCGCTGCCCTGAGCATCCCTTATCTTCACATGGATACGTCACTGAAAAAATAGCAATGAGGTGACGTTTATTTTTTGCGGTTCATCAAAGAGATTTCTAGATATGTTGCTCCTTGGGTTCACGTAGATGGATATAACATCATGCTTCCAATGCATTAAATCGCGTGTGAACAAGCATCACTTTGCGTCTCTGGTTTTGGACGCTCGGTCTCCATAGGGGGCAGCTCAGCAACATTTAAGGGGCTTAGTCGAGAGAGATAAAAATGTTCGTGCAGTAAATTACGCGCATTACACGCCCCTTATCTTAATTACCCATGCGCAGTTCGTTGTAAATTTTACGGTCCTTAATATTCTATTTACCGCCTTGGCATAATTGAATTTTTCCATATCGTTTAATCGAGGATTCAGAGATGGTTTGTTGTTAGAATTAAAATAAATAGAAATGTTACTTGCCTAAACGGTCACCTCAACTAAAAAAACGACTCTTTATTTTGGACTGTAATGGTGTTAAAGCCCTGTAATATTAGAGCAGAACCTTACCGCAGGAAGTTTGTTGGGTTGATTCTCTGGGAGTACAGTGGGGTTGCTAAATCTGCATTGCTGACGTCAATTTCAAGCTGAGTTCATGGGCTATGCATACAGGTGTGTGTGCTCTGCAATCTGTCCAGGATAAAGACATATCCCAAAGCACAAAATGAAATATAAAACTAATAACGGCTTTGATGTACTGCACGTATACTTCATATACAGCCTTATTGTTCAGAGGTGGGATGTTCCCATTGGTCGAACCCCTCCCTCCTTCCCTGAGTGACGCTAAAGTCAATTAGGCACACTGATTGGGCACTGAACCTACTGTACTTGTCACCGGCAGGGTCTGGATTTTGTACCACACCATAGGGCTGTGTACTACAGTGGAGCAGTGCTTTGCAGAATGAACTACTCTGGAGACTGTTAACCATGTGACCTAAAGCCACGCTTTAAGTTAGCCGATGACATCACTTTAGTATTCTCGGTGTGCTCTTGCAGCTCCGACTCCCGTGAGAAAGCCGCAGTATCTCATCCTCAGCGATTGGGTCCTCTGCCTTCCTGGAAAATGCTGCCCAGGTACTCAGTGACATTTACGTATGCCTTCAGAGATACTTGACGCTGTGCTGATGTATCACTGGAGTATCTATTCTGCAGAAGGAGAGCGGGTGGGGTGGGGTGGGGTGGTCTCCCTCTGCGTTGGGCCGATCCGAGATGCGTTTTATGAGTCCGGTGTGCAGTCAGTCATTCCGTTCAGTGTCCGTCAGCACTTTTCTCAGTCTGAGCGCTCGCTCGATTCATCATGTCCTCAGGCGTACCTGCATGGCAGCAATAAAGCACTTAATAAACCGCTGTATAAATATATGCTGTATGAATATATAGTGGGGTTTTTTTTTTTTTTTGTAGCAGCATGACTGTCTCTCTCGTTTGGGCCAGGGAGTTGAATTTGAATTTCGAATCAGAGCATGTGCTAATTATCGTGGCTCATTATTAGGGGGATGGTACAGTGAATGTTTGTCAGTGATGTATTTGAAATATTTTGGGTTATGTTTGTGTTTTTGCGCATGCGTGCATTTGTGTTAGTGCTTGTGTGTGTGTTCGTGTGCGCACATTTGTGTGTTTGTGTTAGTGTGCGTGCGCGTGCGTTGGGGTGGAGCTGCTTTGTCATTGTGACAGTGAGAGAGGAGGAGGCTGACACCGCTGGCCTGTGGCTCTGCTCTCTGACGCCTCTGGGAATTAGTCTGTCACCAAGAATAACTCACCCCGCCTCTCTCTCTCATCACCCCGCCTCTCTCTCATCTGTGGCTCTGGCCACGGCTCCTATTCACAGTGAAAATAAAATATTAATTCTCATAATTGGGCTCTGATGGAAAGAAAGGATTTTTAACACAGAGTCTATATTCCAGCTCCCTTCAGCTAAGGGTTAAAGAAAGAAAGAAAGGAAAAAAGAAAGAGGAAAAGGTGGCTCTGACATAACAGGCCGGGCGATAAAACGGCCTGTGTCTGAAATGGATAAATCAGCCGGTTAATCGCGCGCACGCTGTGTGATGGTATTGCGAGCGGCAGCCGGACCAACCGCAGAGCAAATTGCTGCGGCAACACGTGAGAATCTGCTGAGCAGATGGTCTCCGACGTCAGGGAATGGGATGGTGAACCTCTGTGGGGGGTGAGCGGAGTTCCACATGAACCCCGGCGCGGTGGGTCCACCTGCGTTTATTGTACTTGCCCCGCCGCTGCTCCTCCCCTCCCCCATTACACAGTCTTCTTTTCAGTAAAGAATCTAATAAATCTGTTTTAGTCTCGTTCCGTGAGGCATTTGGGATTATTGTATTATGGGTAGTTACAGCCTCCAGTCTGGTGCTAAGGTGTGTTGGGGTCTGTCTGATACAGACTGTACGTTTTTAAAGGTTTTTACACAGCGTACACACTGGAAGTCTGCCCTAAGTGTGAAGATGGGGGTCTGTGGTTCCCCAGTGGGATTTCGACTGATACACTGCCAAAATTCACTCTGGGGATCTGCAGCCATTGTGTGATTTTAATTCCTGAATAGGTCAGAAGCCTCGCTGGAGGTAATAATAAAAGTAGTAATAAAATGCATTTTATTGGGAAAAGTGTGTCCATGTCGTTAAAAGGGAGCCGGTGACCTGCTCCGAAATATAGTCCAGGACTCGGGGGACCCCCCGTGTGGGTGAAATGTCCCTATTTTTAGTGAGGATTCCTGAAAGTAGCTCAGGCTCAATAGCACATCGTCTGCGCTTTCAGGGATTCAGGATTCAGTGTAAAGTGTGGCTGGTGAATGTGGTGTGCAGTCCAGGAAGGAAGCTTCCTCCACCGTATATTATTCACCATGGAAATGATGTTGATATTGGGACCTGTGCTGTATAGTCCCTATAGGCTTGCTGTTGGTTTAGTCTTCCCGCTGTCTTGCAATCGTTGAAATGGTTTTGTTTTTTTCAGTTTGGGTGGCAGTTTGAAACGGCGAGGTGTAACTGAAAGCCAGGCTGACCTCCTCTCATCAATACTGCTGCTCTTTGGTCAGTTTCAGCAGAGAGCTCTCTCCTCCTGAAACGACCAATGTCAGACGCTGCTTGTTTTCCTATCAGTTCACCTGGTTGACTGTGCGTGTTTGTGCTTGATGGACCGGGAGGGACAGGAGGGGTATGTGGTGAGGCACACGTCTGTATGGTGTTTTTTCACCTGGTTCCTCTCTCTCACTGTACGTTTGTTTGCGTCAGCAGGGACAGATTGATCCGCTTAATTATTAACAGGCAATTGACTGAACGTCTCCCTGTTTTACAGTTGATGACAATTACCACTCAAAGCACCCCTAATTGGTTAACGTTTTAATGACAATTACAGATGATGTACTTCATTAAAGGTGTAATTAGTGGTCTATTTGGGGGGAATGGCACAGGTGGGTGAGAGAGAGAGAGACATGGAGTGAAAGTGTGAGAGAGAGAGTACTTCCGGAGTGGCAGATGAAGTTTCAGGCATAGCTAAGGCTGCCGTGCTGAATGAGGATCTCCCTCACCTGCTTCACTCACTACTTACCTCAGTGGCATCAGCGTCCAATCAGACCGCGGCTTTTTGTAGGACAGGGTTGGTTCGGAGGTAGTGGGGGAGGACGAGGTCATCAGTGCTTCCTGAACAGGGTCTCCTCCAGCTTGTTGGTAGGGATTTACTATGAATGAAGGATATGCTCTGTATTGTGTGTGATTGGTGTGTGGTTTGGAGACAGAAGAGTATGCCCCAGCACCCTCTGCGTGAGGCACAGGCTGGCAGCCTGGCGAAGCGCCCTTCAGTCTTCCCATAATCCTCTCAGCAGGGACGGGGGCAACGGCCCCGCCCGGCTCAACTGGTAGATGAAACCAATCTATTTTGGGAAACAAAGCTGCCCCCCCCGACCTCCATCAGTGTGGAGTGCAGGTACTGAACAATCGAATGATCACAAGATTTCAAACGGTGAAAGACCTTTTAAGGTGTGAGATCACAAATGTGCTTAGAATGTTCTTAACTGAAAATTCTAATGCTTATGTAACAATCGCTACTGGTAACTGAAAGCAATAGGGCTCTGGAACACTGACTTAGAATCTTAAAGAGAAATTCCAGTAAAGCCTACTGTTCAAAGGGCTGCAGAGCGTGCGCTGAAAGAGCGGCATGGCGAGCTGGTGTGCTGTACGCGAGTCTGCGGGCTCAGGGGAAGGGGGATAAGGTGATGGCGGTGCGTGGGAATCGAGCGCCCTGGGGCTCGAGTGTGTTCACACACAGGATCAAACGCACTGACTCAGCGGGGAGAGCACTGACTCAGACCTGTACACGCGTCCATATGGCTCAGTTTTCCACTCAGGTTTGCTGCCGTTTCCTCCTGGCGTTGGCGTGATGAGCCCCGCTTAACATACGCATGGCTGCCGTACCAGCGTCTTCATTATGGGCCTGCGCCACAGGTCCTAAATCAATAAGCAGCTTTGAAATGTCACTCTCTCTTCCTGCTGTGCAGTCTAACTGCCATTTGCTTAATGTCATGTCCCTTTCAGATGAAATTTTGTTTTCAGGAACTGTCATAACTTTTAATGTGATGACAGAAGATGTTTGGGAAGGTGAATATTTTTAACGTTTTTGTAGTGATAAAAATATGAACTTTAAAAAAAAAAAAAAAAAGTTTAAGAAAAACTATTTGGGTAAAAATCAAGCTGTAGACCCTGAAGGGCACCACGTGGCTCTGGTGGTACTAAAGCATGCGGTGGTGTTGTTGTTTTCTGTTAGCATCTGGAGCTTAGAGCTGATGTCAGTCTCCTCAGACGAGCTGCTGAAAGCAGCAGCCGGAGGCCGCCTCCCGCCCCTGGAGCGGACCTGCGCCACGCCCAGGCGCGCTGGGAACCTGGCTGGGACCGCTCGGCCAGACGCTTAAACAGGCTGTCAGGTGGATACAAAAACACCTTAACAACCGCTTCAGAGGTGGTGTTTTTTTTTTCTTGAATTTTCACACCTCTCCGCGTCTCTCGCTCCTCTGTTTTTCTCTCGGAGCGAGCGGCTGCCTGGAGGCGATCTCCATCGCTGAGCGTGGCAGTTATACGCGCTGCACTCAGCGCTCTCCTGCAGTCTTTCTGTTTTTAAACTGTAGCTTTGTCCCTTGAGATTTGGCATCGGGAGTTGCCTGTGGCCGGGCCGGCTGTTTCTAATGCATGTGCGAGGTGTGTGAAGTTCACCAGCTTCCTGTGTCAGTGAGCGGAATGTAGTGACCTAAGAACCTGCACTGGGAACATCCTCTCTGACTCTGGTAGAGCTGGTAATGCAGATGAACCTCTTAAACGTAGCAAACCTAGCAAAGCGGCTAAATGTGTTAAAGGTTGTAAATCTGAGCGGGTAAATCTCGTAAAGAAGAGTTGACCACCTCCTTTTGCATACCGTCAACCCCATCAGCCCCCCCACACACACACACTATTTTAGCCCCTTAAAAGCGCTAACAATGAATTACAAATCTCTAAGTAATTTTGCAGTATTTATGAGAGGGGGCACCCCTACCCCTCCACCCCCACCCCCCGACTCCGCCCTATCAGATGCAGCAGCTTGTTCTCTGACAAAAGGAATCCGGCTGACAATGTGAGCGTGTGACACGTCTGGCAGCTCCGCACTTGATCTCCGAGCGGGAAAGCGGATTACCAGATGTTTGTTTCCTCTCCATCGCCATAACAACGGAGGAGCGCTTTTGCGGCTCATGCTGTCGGGTGCATAACGCGCGCTGGTCTCCTGCTTCTGATAGCAGCCGCCCCCCCAATCCCTGTGTGTGTGTGTAGAGAGGCTGTGGCTGCACGTGTGTGTGTGTGTGTGTGTGTACATGCATGTGCGCGTCTGTATGTCTGTGTGCGTGCGTGCGACATGCCGAGGACACCCAGTCAGTATGATTTAGTGCTAGTTCGCGCTTTCTCAGTGAAATGAATGACATGTAATCTTATTGTATTGTATTGTTCTGTGCCGTGGTGTGGGTGGGGTAGCAGGTAAATGAGGACACGGATTTGTTAGTCTGTACATTTATTGTGAATGTTTCATTTTGTTCCTCAATGTAATATTACGCTTTGAGCGAGAGCTAATGGTTTTCTGAAAATGTAATTAACCGGATTTCTGCGGACAAAAGAATTGATTGGATTAACTTTCCGCCGTCTGGCTTTTTAAAATTAATTATTTCACCATCCTTAATTAGAATAATATTAATAATATGGAAATGAAAGGGGAAGCAGCCAAATAAATGACTTTTTAACATCGTTTTAGGCCCAGATGCGCTGCGCACGCTGCGCTACGAACAGGCTAGCAGGCAAAGTGTTGAGCGATTATGTGTGCGTTAGCTTGGAGGCGATCGTGGCCCCACGCCTCACATTAATCCCAAATCGAGTGTGAGATCAGGAGCCACAGTGAGGGCATGACAGAATGTAATCCTGAACACAAGGCACACAGCTATAACACCCCTCCCATTTGATCAGCCTCCATGTAAATGGACGTTAACACGCCGTTTGTTGCCCAGGAAACCTTATTAACGTTGTTTATCCCCCCCCCCCTCCCCAAGCCGCTCTTGAGAACAAACAGCGGTTACAGTGTTTGTACAGTAATGTGGTCACTTGTGTAAATTCGGGCTTTGAACACCCAGTTTGCGCTGGTGTGCTCCGGCTTCGATAGCGGACAGGCCGGGCGTGTCAGTAGCCCCCCCCCCCCCCGGGATTCCCTGCTGAGCGCAACCAGCACAAATTCAATTAAACACCACCGCCGCCGCTGCTGCTGCCCTCACCCCATGTGAACCACAACGCCCCGGGTATCACTGGGCCTCAACTATACTGTGCAGGCACACCATGCATACCACACAAGCATATACACACTCCCGTACACACACAAACGCACACACACACACGCATAGTTTTGAAGAGTCTCTTATACGCTTTTGAAAGATCTTGGTGATAGGAGGGCCGGTGTGTGCTTTTTGGATATAATGCCTGTGGTAGTATCATACGTAAGCTTCTGTTCTACAGTGGTGGTTGTTTGTTATATAAATCCCAGTCCCTGTGACTCCTCATAGGAATCAAATAATCAAGGCTTCATTGTAGCCATTGTGATGAATGATTGTGTAATTCATGGTATAATTCATATGGTTACATCATTTTGCAAATTTGACTACATCGGGGGCAGCGAGTCTTATCCACGAAGAAACCCCAGAACCTTTTGCTCTCACCCTGCACTGAACCAGATGCTTCAACTAATTAACTACTCATGATCTGCAATCAAGCTTTTTATTAGTTGAATGAAGTGTTTTAGTGCCGGGCTAGAACAAAAACCTACACCCACACAGGCCCTTTTATAAGATTAGGGGAGAGTGCCTAGTAATGTTTCCTGGTGTTCTGCGTGCTGCAGATTTTAACATCTGTGTGGTGGGAGGAGAGCTTGTGCGATTTTTACTGAGGTTGAAATGGTCACAGCTGCCTACGTGCGGAGGTGGAAAAACTATACGTTCTGCTCCATACCGAATGAAGTGAGATGTATTTTATGAATCACCTAGTCTGTGTGGTGCACGTGCGGTGTGAAGGGGGTGGAGTCACGTCATGCAGCTGTGCTTTTGGGTCACTGCCCTTGCTGGTGTGGCCAGGCGTGCACGTGGGAAAGTGATGTCACGGTGTGAAAACGGTACAGTAAGAGGAGCCACGTGCACTCCGATGAGTCAGGGTTCCGGAATCTTCGGAACACTGCAGCGGATTCCAATGCCGGTGCGGCCAATGACAGAGAAGTGAGTCACAATGACCAGAGAAGTCATTGTGATTTCGTATCGCTGGAAATCCATTGCCGATGCTTCTTCATTATTCCTTGGTGTAACTTGCAGACCACCGCACCATTAGTGCCACCTCCTCCTCCCGTCAATTTGGGAGGTGCAGTGATGTGGCTGTCTTTTACACTCAAATCCCCCAGTGGAGGAACTGCAGCGTCTGTGCAGGACTGCGCAGCTGAGGCCACTGAAGCAGACTGATAGCAGGTGTCCAAGTGTCACCGAGTCACTAGCGGGTGACGCTGTCTCCAGTCACACTGTGCCCTTTGGGGTCCACAGACTACACCATCACAGTCTGCCATGCGTTAGCCGGGAGCTGATTTTCACTAAACAATGTACCGGGGGGGGGGGGGCTGGGGCGTGTACAATGACTGGAAAATAAAACTGACATGACAGAAAATTGAGGGCGGTTTCAACACAAATCGGGGCTTATTTACTGCGGTTGTACTCCTAAAATGAGCGGGGCGGCGGCGGTGGGGGGGAGGGTGGGGGGGCGTGTGTGTGTGCCAGCTGGGGTTAGCGCGCTCGCCGTGCGAAGCCGTGGTCCGAGTGCGATAAGCGACCGCGGGCTTTCACGCTCCAGGTGCCTTTTGTTCTGCCGATTGGCAGCCGCTGCGCGTTCACACACCAGTGCACTCCATCACCGACGGCGACCTGTCCTTAAAATGGCACACGCTCCCCCCCCCAGCTCTGCAGGCCTGGGAGACGGTGACCCCTCTCTTTCGGGGGCGTCCCCCCTCGGCTGCATCCGCGCGGTTTTCAGACGCTCCCTTTTGTCGCGGGCCGTTGGGCCGATTTGTGCGGTTCGGGTCCTCTGAAATGATTAAAGGCGCCTCCTGCTTTTCCTCCCTTTCAAAATGGAGTCATTAAAACAATTCGGTCAACCGTAGAAAGACAAATCTCTCCCAGAATGCAACAAAGGGACAGACCACAATGAAAGTTCCAGTTGAATTTATTTTTTATTTTCTATTTTTTTTGCTGTGAAGCCTGTAGGCTTTGTCATTTATCTGTGCTGTGTGCAGGACGCGCTGTGATTGGCTGGCCTTTGTGATTCTCTTCCACTGGTGCGAATCCTTTTCAGAACTCGGAGGTGTGGAAAGTAAACGGACTCCGATGTGGGTTTCTCCCCCCCGCTTTATTACAGTGATGTACTGACCCATTTACAGAAGGACAACCTTGTAGAAATGAAAGCAAAACATAATGAAACTGGCCCACAGACCTTAGTAATTGCTCCAGGTGACCGATTTGATTCAGGCTCACGGCAGCCAGGCTAAACCTGGAAAGACTGAAATGAATGTGGGTCATGGTTTTTTTTATTTTTTATAATGAGTGCAGAGTATTTATTTATTTTTATTTTTTTTACCATTCCCAGAAAGCTGCAGAGGTGAACTTGACTCCCTATTCAGTCTTAACGGCACCAAAGCATGGAGGAACATATTCTGTACCAACCCCAAAGGATGATGGGTGTGCCTGAAGCTGTTGCTGGAGGGGGAGGGGGAGGAGGGTCGGGGGTTGTCATGAAATCACTATGGTTACCGGGGGACCGTCTCCTCCACCAGGCTTCTGGAGGGTTAGGGGAGATCTGTAGCTCGTCAAGCCGTAGAGAGTAATTTATGCGTGACGGCGAAGCCTGTGATGTACAGCTGCAGGATGCCAGAAGCATCACTCAGGACTAATAGCTGTGAGGTGCAGGATTGGCGGTGTGTCTGTAAAGGCTATACGTACGATTTCTTTAATTCGGTTTTTTTGAGCTTTTACGTGAAACAAGGCGGTGCATTGCAGCGAGGTGGAGTGTCACTGGGAGAATTTGCCAAGCTCTGCTGGGTCTCAGTTCCCCAGGCACCTGACCTCTCCTGAAGACGTCCCAGCTGAACTCACACGTCTAATACGCTCTCAGCAATCCGAGAGTATTGATTAAACATGCGGAGCGGAGTAATGGGGGGAGGCGGCGCTTGACCTTTGACCTTTAGCTCATTTAGGAGTGAATGGAGCCTATCAATTTGGAATCATTGGCCGTGCATCATCAGCCTTCAGGTACAGCAGTTATTCATGAGCCATGAAGACAGTTTGTCCTTTTTTTTTTGTTTTTTTTACCCTGTCACACTGGGGGGAGGGGGAGAAAATGCCAGAGAGAGAGGGAGATGGAGAGCGACAGAGCAAGAGACATAGAAAGAGTGAGGGAGGTAGACATCCCAAAAATGCCTTCATGGTCAAAATACAGAAAGCTGCAACTTGTCACTCTTGTTAATGAGTTATAACCTCTGATCCTGTGCAGTCCTAATGGGCAGAGCTTGCACATGGGCACGTCTGGGAATACTCACAAGTGAAAAGTGTTTTTTTTTTTTTTTTTTTTTTTTTTGGTCATGTTGACTGTGCAGCCAATTCTTTATTTTATTTTTTTTCTGTTCCTGTTGTCCGCCATTCTCCAGCTCTCCACCCGCCCCATCCCCCCACCCCAGAGGAGCCCCGCCCCACCCCCCCCCCCCCCCATCCTTAATGGCCCCCTGGTGGAGCATCGCTCTGCTTCCAGAGGTTTGATCAATGCGTCTCTCTGGTCAGGGGGGGAGGCTCTCTGGAATCCTGACACCTTATGATGCTCTTCTCAGCCCTGGCTCCCCCACGCCCCCCCACAGAGAGAGAGCGATCAGATTGCTGCAGGAGGGCGGGGCTTGATTTCAAAGCCCGTCCTCTCACATCCTACCCCCTAGACCATTGGAGAGGTTCTAAAGGCGGAATCCTTTTTAACCAATTTGAGGCGTCAAGTGGGTGGGGTTGGATGTCAAACCGCACCCATAGACTTCCCCCATCCCCCTACATCCTGCAGTCAGATATACTTGCTCTGCCGCCCGCTGAATCTCCTTGACAACGACACCCGTGATTTTTGGTTCCTGGGGTGAATCGCTGTTCTAATGCCAGGCAGCTCCCAGACTCTGGGAGGATTTCATGCTCTTCTGTAGACAGCGATGTGGGAGAGTATGTTCTCTATGCACTGACCAGTTAGGAAACAAGAGGGCGGGGTTATAATCCCCAGTGTCGTGTCGTGGCTGTTGCTCCCTGGTTTGGGACGTTAATCCGCTTGGAAATCGGTTGGGGAATCGGGGTGTCCCTGCTAGTCGGGACACCTGGTCTCCATGGAGATCAGTCCGGTAGGGCGCGGTATGCTCAAAGCCGTGCGGCTGGCCAGAGGCGGGATTTGGGGCACCGCTGTGCCCCCCCCCCCCCCCAGTCCCCCCCGCCCGATGAAACAATCCCACTTGATCTGAGTCTCACCAGAATCCCGCCCTGTCACCTCTCAGAATGCGAAGGCAAATTTTTGTTCTTCCAGAGACGAGCAAACCCAAGTAGCCATGACCCCACAGTTAGCGCCTGGGCTTCGCTGAAACGAAAGGCTCCTATTCGCTCTAAATACCTGTAGCGATGTTGTACGTATGCGTGTGGCGTATGTTCCCAAAACTGAGGAAAGGAAGGTTTAATCTGAGTTTAAATCGACCTTAGATATCAGACCCAGCTTTCTGTGGAAAAACAAATCATCTTCCCCTAATACCCGTAGGCCGCAGTTCCCCATCGGGTGTCTCAGATGCAATCGATACGCGTACGGGTTTCAGTGCCGCGTCTGCCGACTAATGCCGGCTAGAAATCCCCTCTCTGCGCGCGAGCGGGGGATGTTTTTTTTACGGGGGATTGATAAAATGCAATATGCCTTTGTCAGCGAGGGGGATTTCCTCCAGCGTAGCACACGGGTGGGGATGTGAGCGCCTTACGAAGCCCGCGCCCCCTCGTATTGATCTCCTCGGCCTGTAATTTCCTCGGCGATGACACTTCGGAATGATGAAATGCGGTTCCTTTGCGTCCCGCGGGGGCCGTCGGTCCACTCGACGCCCCGTAGAGATGGTGTTGATTTGAGCCGTGCTTTAAATCCGCTCGGACCTGTTGCCGGACGGAGGAGCGGACTGGTTGAGTGTGCGCCCTCCTCCTGTTCCCGGAGATATGGGGATTCACAGAGCCGTGAAAAATAAATTATGAAGTCAAAGTAATAATAACTGGACCACACATTACCACCACTTGCATGATGAAAAAAAACTACTTTCCAATTCCCTTTGTGGTATTTTTGATGGAAAGGGCAATATGTACAAGCGTTGAATTACAAATGGGTGGCCTTTGTTAAGTAATGTTGATTTTAAGTCTTTTTTTTAATTTTTATAATGCATGTGATGTGGAAGATCTGCTTCTAGCATTGTAGTCATAAATAAATTGAGTTATTTTTGTTTGCGGTTCCCTAAAATGTTTTGCAGTAAAATTGAGATGCACTGCAGTATGTTGCTCTTTTTTTTCAGCTCAGCTCTAAAACAAATGCCTGTTGACTGCTGCAGGGTAATGCCATTTCTTCAAAAGGAATTTTTCAGTTCAAGCTCACATATAATAAAGAGAATACTGAGAATAGTAATATTCGTAAGTACAGAACAAGCTGACACAGACTTCTTTGTTAGAGACACTATCGCACCCTTAATGATTTTCACACATTTCCACATGCATGTTTGGCTGAACCTGCGGAAAATTGGATAGTTTATTCCGGCTGTTTTGATGAATGCGATGTGCATGTCACTTGGCAGATTTCTCATTTCATGAGAAATGGGATAATTCTGTGCGGTGGAGCTACTGTGTGATTCACACAGGAAACTGGTTGCGTGCTGAGGGAAGGGGGGGGCGGGGCGGGGTTAGGGGGAGGAGGTTGCACAACGTGTTTGAATTTGGATTGGCTCGCTGGCGATGTGTTTTTGTGGAAGCTACGTTTGTTGGGAAATCAACAGGAAGGGTGGATCTTGGACAGCTGTGGTGGGAGCGCTTGCCCCACAGAGAGGCTTTCTCCCCGGAAACGGGGGCGCTGATTCAAAAAAAACAAAAACAAATGGGGGTGTTCCAGAGGAGGGCAGTTCTTCATAGGGAGGGGGCAGGGGAGAGAAAGGGCTGTTGTCTCTTATTGCATTGCCATGGCAACCGCGGTTCCTCCGACCGTAGCGGCAGTTGCTTGATCCATCTGCAGAACGGCGTCGTTTCGAGCGGGCGCTCTGCTCGTCTGGCGAGGAGCGGCCCCGTGGGCAGCGGCGCTGCTGGGTTAGCCTGCCCTCACGCAGCATGCACCAGTCAGAGACACGGCGTCTGCTGGCGGCTGCTCCGTCCGCATCTGCCCCCCATTCAGCTCTGCGTTTATGGAGCGCGCGGTTCTGTCGGCGGGCGGTGGCGTTGGCGGTCTGTCGGCGCGTGCTTATTTTTGCGACCTTCGCGGGCCAGTTGAGGGGACCCCCCCTTGGTACCGCGGCGTCTGTTTGGAGAAGTGGAATTTACGGGGCACCTTCTGTCAGCCCCAACCACTGATCTTCAGACTGGACACGGGCCAAGCTGTTGCTCTGTTTACGTTTTTTGACAAGCAAATGGCATCAATAAAATAATTTTTTTAACCTTGTGATATGGGCCTGTGCTACGCTCCTGTTCCATTTAGTTATTTGACTCCTGTCTTTGAGAGAGCTTGTCTCTGGATTCCCTCACAAAGTAAAAAATTTTAGATCTCCGCTGTTTAAAAAGTTATGAACAAGCCCAGTGCAGGGACTGCACAGATCTGCAGAGGGAGGAGAAGGGGGCTGGCTGGCTGGCTGTTCACTGCAGTGGTGGGAAAAGGCGTACAATTAGAGGACCGGTAATTCCATAATTAGCGGCAAAGTTTAAAATATGTGCACGGATAGGCAAAAACATTACACTCCAGTTGGCTCATGTGGGTTTGGTGGTCTTCCCCTTTTTCTAGTCACTCCCTCACACTGTTATTTCTGGGGTTTTAGACTCTCTGGGTCAGCTGAACTGTGCGTATCCGGCCTCTCGTTCAGTAAACAGCATAACCGACTGCATTATTGTGGGAAACTGTCGGCCATGTTGGCTCTAACGGCTGCGCTGTCAAAGGGGGGCTGTTCTGCTTTGCTTCCTCCCCTAATTGATTTTTTCCACTCCCCGGTCTGCTTGGAATGTTTGTTGACCCAGCAATTAGCAAAATTGTTTTGGTTCTTTTTTTTTTTTGTTGCCCAGAAGTCTCAAATATCACAGCGGTAGCCATTCCAGGGTAAATCCCGGAGTGTTGAGTTCCTGCAAGTTTTCCCGTCGGATTTGAAGTAGTGTAAAGCCTCCTGACGCCGAGCAGCTCCCTCTGGGTGGACGGCAGTTTCAGGTTCCGTGACACGGGAGGAGAACTCAGAAGTGCAGCCTGGCTGTTCTGCACAGAATCTCCCTCCCCCCCCCCCCATGGCAGCCGCGAGCTTGGCCCAGGCTGCGGAGCTGAACAGTCTCGTTATCGCCCCTTCCTCTTGGCTCTAACCCAGCGAGCGCCTGCAGCAGCTCTGGATGCAGGCCCACCCTTTTCATCTGCCAGTCCCTTTGGATATCACCCGCACCTCCCTCCCCCTGTTCCCCCACACTTCCCTCTCTCCCTCCCTAATGCTACACCTCCCTCCCCCTGTTCCCCCACACTCTCCTCTCCTCCCTCCCTCCCCCTGTTCCCCCCATTCCCTCTCTCCCTCCTCTCCCCTTTTCCCCCACACTTCCCTCTCACTCCCTAATGCTGCACCTCATGCTACACCTCCCTCCCCCTTTCCTCCCTCTCTCCACACCTCCCTCTCTCTCTCTAATGCTGCACCTCCATTCCTCCCTCCCTCCCTAATGCTGCACCTCCATTCCTCCATCCTTCCCTCATGCTGCACCACCCTCACTCCCTCCCCATACCTCCTGTCCCTCCTACCCAGGCCTCCAGCTCCTCTGATGACACTCGTGTCTCAGCGGCTGGCCCGGTGGCTGTGAACGGGCAGAGGAGAGCGATGGCATTTCGGCACCACGCTGAGTTCTCCTCCACCCCAGCCTCGTCGGGGGTGGTGGGGGGGGGGGGGTTAATTGTGTTTGCATAGCCTCTATTGTTCTGGGGAATTGAATCCCTCAATCTCATTTGGAGCCAGAGAAGAGAAGCCAAAGTTGGGGGGTAGGGGCGGGGGCGTGGGGGGCGAACAGCTATCTGTTTCAATAAGAGGCGTGTTTGACAGGTCATCTAATCAGCGCCTGTAAGTGGCGCAAATTGGGGCTTATTTCTGCTTCGCGGGCCGGCGCTGAGAGTCCAGCGTTCTGTTCTGCACGCGCGTTCGGTTTCGCTCGCGGTAATTAAGGCACCCTTTGATTTCCCCCACGCTGGTCTCGCAGCGCGGGGTTCAAAGGCTACGGAGGGCCCGTTGCCGGCAGTTTTTTTTTTGCACATCTCGCGCCTTTAATTGGGATCAGACCGCTTTAATCAGCGGTTATGGGGGAAAATGAATAGGCGCCGCTTGGCTTTCTGCCTGCACTGTACTGATGCGCTTGTGTTCCCAGGTTTTAGGGCTCCCTACAGAGGCTTTAGAGGCGATTGTGTGGGGCCTTCAGGTGGTTCTTTAAGGAACAGGCCACAGCTCTCGCCAAGGAACCTTGTTCTGCTGGCCCTGCGGTGCTGCCACACAGGGAAATATCTGTGGTACATGTGGATCAGTGGGGATAGCACACAGGGGAATATCTGGTGCATGCGGGCCAGCAGGTTTCCCGCAATGGGGAATATCTGTGGTACATGCAGGCGCAGTATTCTACACATGGGACTGTCTATGGTGTATACAGGCCTGTGAGGTTTGCACACAGGGGAATAGTTATGATACATGCAAGTCTGACATTCTAGCACACATGGGAATGTCTATAGTACAGGCTGTGGAGGCTTCCAGTGGTTAGAAAGAGCTGGGTGTCAGGTTGCAGACTCGCATGTATGGTAAATGGATATCTCTCCTATACATAGAAGCCTATTGATTCCCAAGTCCCTCAAATGCATTCTGCATGTTTAAAAAATAAATAAATAAATAACGTCCTGGCCCTATTTAATCTTGGAAAAACTGTTGTGGTGCCTACGGTAATGGACATACTATTACTGGTACGAGAGTGCTGTCCTGCGTGACTCACCAAAGCGGTTGTGGCTGAACAGGAAGCTGTGTTAAAGTACAGTGCTTCTGTGCCCTCCGTCTCGCTTGGATTGTCTGCCGCCATCTCGGCCAGTTTGAGGATCTTTCTCAAATTCAGTGCTGCATGTGTGACCTTGTGCATTGTAATCGGTCACTTGTCAGCACTGCTAAAGATGATAAAGTGACAATATCATCTTTTATCAAAATAATAAATAAATGCCTACTAGTGATATTGTAATTTGCTCTGTTTAAGGATTGAAATTGATTTTCATTATTAATAAAATGGTTGCAGATGTGTGCATGGTTTGCATGCGTGCCTTAGTGCCCTTGTGCAAAGCCACTTACCGTGAGGTTGTAAAAGCACACCTTTTTCATCCTGTTTGATGTGACTGTCAGTTAAGCAGGTAATTGGAAGCCAATTAGCATTAGTGCTGTACATCAGTAATCAAACCCTTGTGGTCCTGATTTACTTGCTAATGGTTTACGTGCAGTGTACTAAAACACACATGAGAGATTTGTTTTTATTTCTAATTCAGAAAATATTTCAAACAGAATATCAAGACAAACTTACATTTGCTTCTGTTGCGGTCTGTGTTGTGAATACAGAGGGCAGTAAATGGCTGTGCTTTGTGTGCTAACTGGGCGGCATTTGAATGAATGAATGGATGAAACTCTGCATTTATATAGCACTTTTCCAGACACCAAAAGCGCTTTACAGTGATGAGGGGGGAGACTCCATAACCACCACCAATGTGTAGCTCCCACCTGAGTGAAGCACGGCGGCCATTTTGTGCCGGAACACTGGCGCCACATCAGCTGAGGTGGAGATTATTTGCCCCGCCTATGACTGGGCTTTCCTCTGCCTGAGAACACACGCACACGCACACGCACACTTGCACTCATGCACACACACACTCACACTCATGCACACACACTCACACACACACACACACACACACACGGTGGTTTGCGTGAATCCGGGGACCCTCCATAAATTTAAAGGCGGCCGCTTGGGACACAATTAGAACCGCGCGGATCCCGCCGTTTCATCCATTTTTCATGGGAAAGGCCGAACGGGCCCGGGGTTCTCCTTCAGAACCCCTATTTGCATTCAGCCCTGCTCCACGGCGCACATTGAGCATGCAGCCATAATGAGGCTGGGTGGCGCAGGGAGTTGTAGTCTTTACCCGTTATGATCTTTAAGTCTTTGTGGGTAATGTAGGAATTATGCCTACGCTGCTCTGGCATTTATTTGTCCATTTATTTGTCCAGTGCAGAGTGAATGGAGCAGACTAGAATCAGCAGTGTGGTAATATTCTTCCTCGTATTGCTCTGGAAACGTAAACGGGAGGTGATGCAGTGCGAGAGCTTTTATGTAGCGTAGCCTTTAAAAAATGGGTCCACGCCTGATTAAAAATGGCCACAGTGTGCTTTTCTGTGGCGCTCTGTATATGAATGTAGCAGTGAACCCAAAGACCATTTATTTACCCGACAACTACCATGTCTACGCCTCTTGTTTCTGTTTCATTATAGCAGCCAATGGAGGCTTACTGCATGCTCTTATTGCGCTTTTCAATTACTGGTCAGCATCTGCAATAGCAGAGCTTCATTATTAAAGCAAAGGTCAATGCTGTCATTTCTGCTGATGTTAATAACAGCCAGAGAATGTAATGGAGATAAAATGAGAATCAAGGGCAGTAACATTTGCACCCCCAACACAGTCACTGAATACACAAAGTCACCGAATACATTAAATAAATTACCCAGACGTCAGAAAGTGATGACCAGTCTAGGAGCAAGCAAGATCTTAATCTATCATCTCTGTGTAATTATAGTATGTGATTGATGCACCTTTGCAGCATTTTCAATATTTAAAATTCATGAGCTTCCTAGAGGTTTGGCATGAAGTAGTATTGCAATAATTTTGGAATGACATTCAGATGAATAAGATGTTAGGACGTGGCTTAAGTCTGTAAAGATGTAATTTTGATATGTATATAATATATATATTTTTACAATTACTTTTTTTGCAATTATTGTATTACTGATCTCTGAAGAATAATATAAGTATGTCTATGTTTTGTAATCTAGGCCAAATCAGAGATTAAAATCCATCCGTTTAATAGAGAGACGAAATGGTGTATGAACCCCATCCAGCAGGGCTTTCACGCCTTTTTGCCGGTGTTGAGTCAGTGGGGTTTAAAAAGACTCTCACGCAGGCAGCAGGGAAGCCATGTTGGCTCTGGCTCCATAAGGACCGTGTGGTGTTAGTGGGCGTGGCTCTCAAAGGACAGTGCTGTAGAAGTGGGCGTGGCTATGGGAGGACTGGACGGTGTATGTAGATGTGACCGGCAGGACATTGTGTGTGGATGTGACTGTGGCAGTACATTGCGGTGTGTGTGGATGTGACTCTGGCAGGACATTGCGGTGTGTGTGGATGTGACTCTGGCAGGACATTGCGGTGTGTGTGGATGTGACTCTGGCAGGACATTGCGGTGTGTGTGGATGTGACTCTGGCAGGACATTGCGGTGTGTGTGGATGTGACTCTGGCAGGACATTGCGGTGTGTGTGGATGTGACTCTGGCAGTACATTGCGGTGTGTGTGGATGTGACTGGCGGGACATTGCGGGGTATGTAGATGTGACTGGCGGGACATTGCGGGGTATGTAGATGTGCAGTATGAAGTGACACTGAGGGCTATACTAAGCGCATACTCACTAGTGCACATGAAGTCATGGAGATGGGCTCAGAGCCCCCGCCCCCACGGCGCCAAATAAGTTCATTACTCACACTATGGATTTCCTCCCCCCGTCTAGACATGAGCGCACACCAGGACTGGAGGGGGGAGGGGGTGGGGAGGAAGGGTGCTCCTGTGGAAATTTTAAATGATCTTCCTGGATCTTTCGCTTGGTGTAGGAAGGCGTTCCTCCTCATCCAAAATTGATGTCCCCCCCTGCACAAGAAAGACTGCGCTGTCATTTAATTTAATTTTTTTTTTCCAACTATATTCATATTGATAGCTAAGCGGGGACTTCACGCCAAAGTCAGCAAACAGCAGTCAATGCGGAAGCATGACTTCGATTTTCTCACAAGCTCACAAAAACCCAGGCCTTTTTCTTTCCCACCCATTTTCAACACCAATTTTTCCTTTTTCCAATTTTTAAGTGGCCGGTCTCATCCGCTCCTCTGTTTGCTCATCGATTGGTTGTTCGCTCTCCCTGGGTGGTGCCACTCTGCCAGTGAAGCTCTGCCCTGCTGTGTGCTGGGCACCGTCAGCCCTGGCACAGACGGGACTCCATGGCTAGACTGTGGGAGGTGCCCGTCTGCCCAAGACTGACTCAACAGGATGAGGCGCCCGAGGGCTCGCAGGCTCCACAGTCATCCAGCGACCGTCCCCTACTGGGCCCATTTCAGTACAGCTTGTGCCCTCAGTGCCAGTCAACAAGGGTGGGTGTGTGTGTGTGTGTGTGGGAGTGTGTGCACGTTTGTGTGTCTGTGTTTGTACCTGTATGCGTGTGTGGGAGTGTTTGTCTGTGTGTGAGTGTGTGGGTGTGTCTGTGTTTGTACCCGTGTGCTGAAAAGCTCTTTGCCCTTTGCTATTCTGGAGATAATAGCTTGTTCTCTGGGAGCTGCCGTACGCATGCCCAGCCTCGTCTGTCTAATTCAATTTCACTAATGCCCTTCTGTGGCCTGTACAGCGCTGGCCTGAACAT